>NW_025206653.1:0-4003 GCF_004010195.1 Chiloscyllium plagiosum | reverse complement strand
ATGCCACCTCAGAGTATCCTAAACATCTCTTTCCAGATCTCTGACACAAGTGCAGAACCCCTGGGGCCACTGTCAACTACATACTATCAAACCCAGGGAATCATAGACGGAAATATCAGCATGTGCCCATGTAATAGTTTAAAATGTGTTTAATACCTCCGCTCGAATAACTAACAAAAATTTTTCGAGGTATGAACAGTAAATGAGAATATGTCACTTGGCCCTTCGAGCCTGTTCCACCATTTATTAAGATCCTGACTGACCCGATATTAACAAGCTTATAAAACATTCAGCTGACAATCTCCCACTTTAGCTTCTCTCATTCTATCATTTTAGTATATTCCACTACACATCTATTCTAATCTGACGAATAATGTTCCTGCTGTTAGTTACTGTTCCACAATGTACCCCTTTCCTCATTCTCGAATTTAAAGAGCCAGCAATGCTTTTCCCCAGCCTATTCTTTAGACAAGATAAAATAGATTGCAACAGACTCCACTGTTTGCTTGTACTTGACACAATGAGAACTATTGAAATATTTCAATACACTCCTTTGTTGAAAAATATAATTTGTTTTAATCCTTTAAAACCGGTTCAGTTCGTTTTATATTTGCATTGAATGGTATTTCAGTTTGATCCAGATGTTAGTACAAAGTGAAATGTTACAGCACTGAGCTTTGTCTCATTCTCCTTTGGTGGAAGTTGGAAAGGAGTGCTTTCTTACAACAGAGGGTCAAGAGAGTGAAAAATGAACGGTTAAGTTGAGTTATAATATATGCAGGTTCTGACAAAGCCAATATTAAATCAGAGACGTTCGATACAACAACCGAAGTACTTTTGATCATGTAGTCACATGTCAGAAATGCGATATCCAATTTGTGTACCGTGAGAAAAGCAGGAAAGAGATGATGACCGGATCGTCTGCTCATCGGGATTGAGCGATAAATATTGGCTGGGACACAAGATATAATCTCACTTTAATTCAAAATAATAAGGGTCCCTTTAGAGTGCAGAGTGGCTTTGATTTAATGCCTCATACACGTCTGATGTGCAGGATTATCTCAGGATTGCACTGTCGTGGCAGTATTAATTAGTGTATTCTAACCCCGTGGGTAGATCTTGAACCCTCCGACTCAACGATCAGCATTATATTCAGTTGCACCTGAGCAACACACAATGCTCTGACAAGTGGCTTATTATTTACATCCCCAGGGATCAATGAAGCAATTAAGGGCAATTGCATCAATTCTGTATGAGATGCAAAGCAGACCTCTGATGATAGAACGATAGTCTCCCTACCCTTGGTCAGTCGGCTTAAGTTCCTAAATTAGATTTAGTAGACTTGGATTCCTGTCCCACCTACTCCAGAGGTGTGTCATACATCGCTGAACATTTTAATTTAAAAAAAAGGAATACCTCTCAACCAATGGGCTGTTGTCATTTGGAAAATGCAATATGTGTAATTAGGAACCAGCACTTTGGGTCACCTTTGCTGATTCCCTGTGTGTTCTACGGGAATCAGTAATTTCTATTAATGTCCACCGTTAAAGCTACAAAAACTTCTCTAATATCTCTCCTCAGTAGGTCATTCTTCCCTTTTGAATATGGGCAGTGAGCACTCAGTCCTATCTCTTTTTTAGCAACAAATGGCTACCTTGCTTCAAGCTTGCTATCAGCAAGAGGTTAACTTGCACTGTCAAAGTGTGGCAATACAGAGAACAACCCTCCCCATACATGACCCAGGCGAAGATCACAAGATGCAGCACAAGCCAGCGTTTATGCCCAGAATTAGATAAACAGGAAGGATTTTCTCCACGGCTGGGGAGTCCCGAACCAGGGCTCACGGTCTAAGTAGACTGGCTCGGGCATTTTGGACTGAGATGATGAAACTTTTCTTCACCCTGACAGTGGTGACTCTTTGGAATTCACTGTCATAGAAATTGATTGAGTCCAAAACATAATAGATTTTTTTTTCAGATTAAAGGGATCAAAGAATGATGGAACAGAGTATTGAGTTGGATAATCAGCATCATCATTTTGAACAGCAGAGCATGCTTAAGGTGCTGAATGGCTTACTGCTCCACCTGTTTCTGTGACCATTCTGTGGCTTAAAGAGATGTATTTTGTTCAAAAGCTAATCAAGATGATTGTGAATTAGACATTCCTCAAATTAAGTTGAGCAATGAGGACGTTCTGGAAAACTGGCAAAACTGCTGAGTTACTTCCAGATGAAAATCGAAATGACCTGAAAGAGTTAGTATAATCACATGGGGAGATATGTGGGAATAACCTGGGAATTACTAATCTCACTACACATAATATTGATTGAGGAAATGCTGTTCCAATCAAGCAACATCCTACAGACTTAAACTTTGAAGGTTGTCACAGGTTCAGAAAGAGACTGAACACATGCTGAAGCATAACATGGTCGTACATTGGATAAAACTTACTTTTGACTGTTACTTTCTTTTCTCGTGAATTGAAATTGTCAACTTCCTCAGAATTTGGGCAGAGTTTGGACTCCATGTTTGTTTCCCAGCTTCAGTTGAACGTAAGGACAAATTAAGACACTTCAAGCAAGCACTTTCAACTACAATTAAAGAGGCAGCTTGATATAGCACTTGGGGCAAATGGGATAGAATGTCATGGGGAGAAAGCATGATTAGGCTATTGAGTTGGACAATCAGCCATGACCGTGATGAATGGCAGAGCAAGTTCGAAAGATTGCATGGCCTCCTCCTGCTCCTATTTTCGAAGTTTCTAAACCGGCTTAAATACCCAAGAAAACTGAAGATTAAGAATTATAAGCCGTCATCAGATGATTTAGGTAAACAGGTTACACATTAGATTTTCTTGTCAGCATGATAAAGTTAGTCCATATGATTTCCCAGTATTGTTGCTTGAGGCTGAGATTACAGTTCATTAGAAGCGTTCCCACCACTCAGATGAATCTGGTTGCTGGATTTATCCAGACAATTTTGAACAAAAATATTTTAAATGTTGTGATTCTCCAGTCTCTGATTCCATGCCTCTATTTGAACATGATTAGGATGTTGTGGATATTACCACTGCAGCTTCAATGCTCCTCTTCTCTGTATCCTCAGGTGTCTCCAATTCAGTTGTTGTCAGTTACCAACACTCAATGACAATCAGCCTTTCTAAATGAAGCAGAAATAGCTGGAGATGCTCAAGTGTCACAGGACTCAAAAACATTAACTCTGCTTTCCCGCCACAGATGCTGCCAAACCTGCTGAGATTCTCCAGCAGTTTCATTTTTGTTTCAGATTTCCAGCATCTGAAATTTTGATTTATTTTATCCTTTCTAAAATTCTGTCAAACTTCATCTCATCCAAGTCTCAACTACTTTTTTTCACCATGAACTGGGCATGAACTTCCTCTTCATAATACCACAGCCAGGCCCCTGCACCTATGACTTTTAAACAGGGGATTCATGATAATTTGCCCCACTCATTCTTTTGCCACCCTTTCACTGTTTGTGACTAATGATGACTTTTAGATTCCGTTTTAAAGTTAGCTGTCAGTCTCCCTTAATCTTTATTTCCCCTCTGAACTGTTTATATTTAGTATGGTTCTCACTGGGGTTAGCAATAATCCATGTTCTTTGCAACATCATGCAGGGAATTAGAGTATTGTTTTTGCCACCATTTCCTGCTTGTGGAAGTGTTAAGCTGTACTCTACAGCTGAAGCTGAACATTGCCCAGATTTGTGCTCAAATGCCCTCTTGGCCCATTGAATTCAGCCCTCCTCCACCTCAGAAGTTTTTTTGGATTGTTCCTTGTTCATTTTATACACAATCTAAATTCTTTCGATGTAAGTATCAATGCTTCCTTAAATGATCCCAGTCTAATATTTAATGCATTTTTTATATATTGTGTGTATGCACACAAATTATGAAGTTGACAGTGCAGATTCAACAATGAAGAATCACTTCATTGGTCACTGCTGGCAATATCCCATCCTTAGCATATAACATAGAACATA
>NW_025206652.1:4993-11998 GCF_004010195.1 Chiloscyllium plagiosum | reverse complement strand
CACTTAAATAATCCTGCTCTTAGCCCAAAAAGGACCGTTTTTAAAAATGCGCCAACGTTATTGACAGTGATTTCACTTTGACTATCTCCTGCTCCTTTGTCATGTCAGGTGGGCGGATAGGGTCGACCTGTCAGTGTCCAGTGGAGAGATTAAAGGGTCTTTCCAGGCCATTGCTGTCATCCACGAAACATGAGTTTGTTGAGTTAAGGAAGGGAAAAGAGTGGGAGTAATGTGTGCATTTTAGTCAGACATTTTCATGTTGCAATCTCCAACTCAGCTTCCTCCTGGACAGGCCACATTGCCCTGAGTGAAGATGAGTTGGTGTTGAAAGGTAAAGGATCGAAGGGAATAACTCAGGAGAGAATGCTGAGAACCTTTCGATCTTTATGTGAAGAAAATTTCAAATTCACAGCAACGTATTCATTTTGCCCCTCATTGAAGTAGTCGGATTCGAGTTCAAAAAGTAACATTTTGTGAATATGTTATTCTTAGTCATATATTCTGCAGTTTTGATTGGGCAAGTGAATAATCACATTTCCAGAGCAAGTTCCAGCCACAGAGCAGCCCCGGACTACAAGACAGTGTGAGGGAGACAGGGACAGAGAGATAAACATAGAAGGAGAAAACACAGTGTTAGACACACCGGCAGGGAGAGAGAGAAATAAAAAAAACAGATAGCGAGGTAGACTGATCGACAGAGAGGTGTTGGGGGAAGACAGAAAGACAGAGAGAGAGAGGGACACATGGAAAAATGAAGTGTTGCAGACTGCTGGAGAGGAAGAGAGCTACAGAGAGACAGAGTGAGAGCTAGACGTAACGACAGGTAGGGAAAAAGTCTTGACCACATACAATTTAATGACTGAATGGCCATAACGAAAGGATGAACATTTAGCAGTAATATTGTGTTGTTTTCGAACGAATCATTTGATTCAACAGCATTAATGTCATCAGGATCCAACTCCCAACTTTCATTGGCCAATTAGCATAATTAGATTGTACTTTGGAGTTTCAGCCCAAAATAATTTTAATCACAAAAGGGAATTGACTCACTATCGTCATCTCTTTGTTCATTACAAAATAAGCCGAAGAGTGGCGATGATGTGACCTGAATGTGACCGCACAAGTTATAACAGAAAAGATCTGTGAATGCATCACCTCAGAGAAAATTGGCAAGACACCGGTGACGGCGGGAATAAACTCCTCAAAACATAATGAACATGGTTGAAACATTCAACAGTGTCAGGAAATTATATTACCTGATCCTGGCCATCATTGGTGTACCAGGTAGGAGAATCAATGAATGTCTCTGATTATTTCTGGGCACTGGTCTGGAGGCGGTGACTGACAATGTGACCTGGTAACCTATTGGTCACCTTTCAACAGTCATCTACTCAACACAACACTTTCTAATGTCAAATATCCGGAATTAACTTGGGGGATTCATTTTATTGTTAGAACAAAATCATTTTATGTTTAAATTTGCAATATCATTGAAACGTTATAAAAATTGATCTATTTGGAATTGTGCGCATTTGAATGAGACATGAGCTTAGAAACACTCAGAAATAGTGCAGAACAGGTACAATCCATCAGTGTTGAAATGAACTGCGAGGGAGCACGATCCAACTGCAATACTTCGTCCAAATGAACAAGTATGTATGGAAGTATTTGTGAGTTTTGGTTTGAATCCAGCGTTGGTCAACAGCTGCAGGCGAAAACCTGGTTCCACTGTCCCTGTACAACTGTGAATATCTTTCTTTCACTGTTGAATGTAGGTGCGGAGCTGGAGTTAAATTAGTTATTCCTATTTTGAAATCGCCCTTTCCATTGGAGCTGATCCTCTGTTTTACCAGATGAGGCACTTAACAGAAGAAGAGTTTTACTTTGCACATGTCCGATAGTTAATGAGGGAATATGGAGAAATGCCTCAGTATTTCTCACCTTTCTGTTGAACTGTGCTATAGGGAACAGGCATGAATTCATTCCTGACTTTTAGAGAACCGAGCTGTACTCAAACTATTCAAATCTACTGTAGAATGTCTGTGCAGTCACTGCAAACACGCTCTCTCTCTCTATATACATTCTTTACCTGTCAATCCCCTAATACTGAGGAGATTCTAACTCTCCTGGTTATATTATATATATCTTTTTTCTTTTCTTTTACACCAGCCAACAGAGTCAGTGTTCGAAACTGTGGAGACTCAAAATCCCCTGTTTACGTATTTTATTCTTACCGCCACAGTCCCGCCTAACTGCGGTAGTGCTTATATTTTCCCCAGCCCCCATGTTGTGTGTGTGCAGGTGTGAGACACAGAGAAAGACACAAGGTGCACGAATCTTTATTCAATTTCCACCACCAGGAAGAAAGGAAACTCCAGGGTGGCCAGTGACAAGCAGTGCCCTTCTCAGAGGGCTGTATGATCAAACAGTGAGGGGGGAGGGCAGGGATCAAATCAAAATAGAGTGAGAGGGGGAAATAATATACTCCACTCCCTGTGACCCCCATCTCTCCCTGAACAACCCCAGGGTGTCGGTGGAGACCGCGTGCTCCTTCTCCAGAGACACCCGGGCTCTAACGTAACCGTGGAAGAGGGGCAAGCAGTCGGCCCTAACGCCCCCCTCCACGGCCCGCTGCCTGGACCTGTTTATGGCCAGTTTGGCCAGGCCCAGGAGCAGACCCACGAGGAGGTCTGCAAACACTCCATTGGTTTAATTACTGATTGAGCCCCTTCCCCTGCACGGAGCTGCGAGTCCAAGGGCGATGAGAGCTCAATTGTTCATGATTAATACTGAGTTCGATTTACTAAATTGTGCTCCCTTTTCTGACTCAGATTTTAAAGTTCAGTTTTTACCAAAGATTCAGAACGGTCGTGTCGCCCATCCCAATATCTGGCCTTAGTTCGAATGTTGTGACCCTTTGAAAAGAATCACCTAAAACTGAAGAACAGGTAAAATGGGTTATCGTAATAGTGTTCACAACGAGAGCAGTAAATAAGAAACTATTTATACACTAAACCCGACGGAGAGAAATGGATCACAAATTTCAATTTGAATGAGTCACATTTGATTGGAGACATTAATTCTGTTTCTGTCAACAGTCGCTGCCTGAGATGACTATTTAAACACTTTTAAAGAAAAAAATTAGATTTGGAGCATTCGCAGTAATTTGCTGATATTTCTTACCTTAAACGATCGTATGAACATATTCTTAATGACAAAATCGAGGTTTCATTCCTCCCACTCTGGGCAACATTGTTTGTGTTGGTAACACCCTGCGTGGTGCATCGCTAAACTCCAAACACTCTCAACACGCAAATCAGTTTGTAAATCTGATATTCTGTGTTGATCAGTTTCAGATCTTTCACTGTTAGTGTTCCATTCCTTGGGGGAAAAGAAACACTCAGAATTTGTTTGGTGTTTGGTGTCTCGTTACCATGTGTAGCTATATTCAATCCATGATAAATCTGCTCCAACAAACCCTCGAATCCCTCAGCATCATCGAAGTTCCTAATGTCTCTTTAGAAAACTTAGAATTCCCACTGAAATGCAGCAGCTGCTGCTTAACAATAATAAAATGTTGTGCAGGTGCCATTGTTGGACAGAGGTGGACAAAGTTAAAAATCACACAACACCAGGTTATAGTCCAACAGGTTTATTTGGAAGCACGAGCTTCCGGAGCACCATTCCTTCATCAGGTAGTTGTGGGAAGTGCACCCAATTCCAGCTCCGTGAAAACTGTTAGTGAACTAGAGCTGGAGCTGCATGAGTTTCGGATCATCCGGGAGGCAGAGGGCATATTGCGGGGGATTACAGTTACATCTCAGGTACAAGAGAAAGGTAGATGGGTTACAGTCAGGGGATGGAAAGGGAACTGGCAGACAGTGCAGGAATCCCTTGTGGCCATTCCCCTCAATAACAAGTATACCATTTTGGACACTGTTGGGGGGAGGTACGACTTACAAGGGATAATCCATGGGGTACAGATCTCTGGCACAATGTCTGTCCCTGTTGCTCAGAAAGGAAGGGGCAAGAGGAGCAGAGCATTAGTCACTGGGGCCTCCATAGTTCAGGGGTCAGACATGAGGTTCTCTGGGAATGAAAGAGATTCATGGTTGGTGTGTTTACTCCCAGGTGCTAGGGTTCGTGATATCTGTGATCGTGTTTTGGGATCCTTGATGGGGAGGGGGAGCAGCCCCAAGTGGTGGTCCACATAGGCGCTAACGACATCGGTAGGAAAAGAGATGGGGATTTAAGGCAGACAGTCATGACGTTAGGGTGGAAGTTTAGTGCTCGAACAAACATAGTTGTTATCTCTGGTTTATTATCTGAGCCACAGGCGTGGAATAGGGAGAGAGAGGAGCTGAATAAGTGGCTGCAGGGATGGTGCAGGAGGGAGGGATTCAGATATCTGGACTATTGGGGCTCATTATGGGGTCGGTGTGACCTCTATAAACAGGATGGTCTTCACTTGAACCAAAGGGATACCAATATCTTGGGGGGAAAATTTGCAAATGGTCTTCGGTAGGATTTAACCTAATTCAACTGGGGAATGAGACCTGAAATGTAGTTCCAGTGTCCAGGATGTTGAGAGTAGAGAGGTCAGAAATGAGGTTTCAAGGTTGCAAGAGTGCACTGGCAAGTAGGAAGTTGGTTTGAATTGTGTCTACTTCAATTCTAGGAGCATCCGGAATAAGGTGGGTGAACTTGCAGCATTGGTTGGTACCTGGGACTTCAATGTTGTGGCCATTTCAGAGACATGGATAGGGACAGGAATGGTTGTTGCAGTTTCCAGGATTCAGATGTTTCAGTAAGAAGAGAGAAGATGGTAAAAGAGGGGGAGGTGTGGCATGTTAGTCAAGGACAATATTACAGTTGCAGAAAGGACGTTTGCGGATTCGTCTACTTATGTAGTTTGGGCTGAGGTTAGAAACAGGAAAGGAGAGGTCACCCTGTTGGGAGCTTTGTATCCTCCGAATAGTTCCAGGGATGTAGTGAAAGGACAACAAAGATTATTCTGGACAGGAGCGAGAGTAACAGGGTAGTTGTTATGGGGGACTTTAATTTTCCAAATATTGACTAGAAATATTATAGTTTGAGTACTTTAGATGGGTCAGTTTTTGTCCAATATGCACAGGATGGTTTCGTGACACAATATGTAGATAGGCCAACAAGAGGCAAGGTCCCATTGGATTTGGCACTGGGTAATGAACCTGGCCATTTGTTAGATTTGGAGGTAGGTGAGCACTTTGGTGATAGTGACCACAATTTGGTTACGTTTACTTGAGCAATGGAAAGGGATAGGTATAGACCGCAGGGCAAGAGTTATTGCATGGGGAAAGACAATTATCATGCAATTAGACAAGATTGAGAATGCAAAGGTATGGGCAGAATAGAACTGTGGAGCTTATTCAAGGAAAAGCTACTGTGCATCCTTGATGAGTATGTACCTGTCAGGCAGGGAGGAAGTAGTTAAGCAAGGGAGCCGTGGTTTACTAAATAAATTGAATCTCTTGTCAAGAGGAAGATGAAGGCTGATGTTAGGATGAGACGTGAAGGCTAGTTAGGGCGTGTGAAAGTTACAAGTTAGCCAAGAAAGACCAAAAGAGAGAGCCAAGGAGAACCAGGAGGGGACATGAGAAGTCATTGGCAGATAGGATCAAGGAAAACCCAAAAGCTTTCGATAGATATATGAGGAATGATCTCGAGAAAGATTAGTGCCAATCAAGTATAATAGTGGGAAGTTATGTGTGGAGTCTGAGGAGATCAGCGAAGCGCTAATTTAATATTTTTCATCAGTATTCACACAGGAAAAAGACAATGCGGTCGAGGAGAATACTGAGATACAGGCTACTAGGCTAGATGGGATTGAGGTGCGCAAGGAGGGGGTGTTAGCACTTCTGGAAAGTGTGAAAATAGATAATCCCCTAGGCCGGATGGAATTTATTCTAGGATTCTCTGGGAAGCCAGGGAGGAGATTGCAGAGCCTTTGGCTTTGATCTTTATGTTGTTATTGTCAACAGGAATAGTGCCAGAAGATTAGAGGATAGCAAATGTTATCCCCTTGTTCAAGAAGGGGAGTAGAGACAACCCTGGAAATTATAGACCAGTGAGCCTTACTTCAGTTGTGGGTAAAAACTTTTGGAAACGGTTATAAGAGATAGGATTTATAATTATCTAGAAAAGAATAAGTTGATTAGATTAGATTACTTACAGTGTGGAAACAGGCCCTTCGGCCCAACAAGTCCACACCGACCCGCCGAAGCGCAACCCACCCATACCCCTACATTTACCCCTTTAACCTAACACTACGGGCAATTTAGCATGGCCAATTCACCTGACCTGCACATCTTTGGACTGTGGGAGGAAACCGGAGCACCCGGAGGAAACCCACGCAGACACGGGGAGAACATGCAAACTCCACACAGTCAGTCGCCTGAGTCGGGAATTGAACCCGGGTCTCTGGCGCTGTGAGGCAGCAGTGCTAACCACTGTGTCACCGTGCCGCCCACTAATTGATTAGGGATAGTCAACGCGGTTTTGTGATGGGTAGGTTGTACCTCACAAAACTTATTGAGTTCTTTAAGACGGTGACCAAGCAGGTGGATGGGGTTAAAGCAGTTGATGTTGTGTACAGGGGAAACCTCAATTATATGAACAGCAATTATCCGAAATTTGGATTATCCGAAGGAGATCTCGAGGTCCCAATAGAAAAATTACATCAAAGACGTGTTTCCAACTGTGATCGTGTCTTTTGTGATTAAACAGACACCGTCTCCAAATGACTGACCTCCCACCCTCGCTCTCTCCGCATACATTCCCTGGAGTTCTACAGAGGGGTGTACCCTAAACCGCTCCCCCGTCTTCACCAGATAATCTGAACAATATTGTCCTGTCCAGGGCAAAGGTGGAACCTGTCAAAAAGGTGCAGTATAAAGGTGTGTGTGTGTGTGTGTGTGTGTGTGTGTGTGTGTGTGTGTGTGTGTGTCTGTGTGTAGCTCTGTGTGT
>NW_025206652.1:1164-2532 GCF_004010195.1 Chiloscyllium plagiosum | reverse complement strand
TGCTTAGCCTGTTCCAGGATAGATGTGTTGTCCCAGTCGAAATGGTGGTTTCCGGGAGAAAGATATAAATAGAAAGCAGGAGACAACAGCTTCGCTTCACTTGGAGGTCGCCACTGATGATGTTACCTAGCCAGGTAATGAAACGTCTGGATATCAAACCGACAACTCAGTGAGCAAAGCTACACCCTCGGTGGAGTAGTGGACAGTGTGGAAGAATGTTACAGGTTGCAGGGGGATTTGGATAAACTGCAGATTTGGGCTGAGAGGTGGCAAATGGAGTTTAATGTGGAAAAGTGTGAGGTGATTCACTTTGGAAGGAGCAACAGGAATAAAGAATACTGGGCTAATGGTAAGATTCTTGGTAGTGTAGATGAACAGAGAGGTCTCGGTGTCTGTGTACATAGATCCCTGAAAGTTGCCACCCAGGTTGACAGGGTTGTTAAGAAGGCATACAGTGTGTGAGCTCTTATTGGTAGAAGTCTAGGGTGTAGGTTTGCAGGCTGAGCTGTAGGTTTGATATCCAGACGTTTCATTACCTGGCTAGGTAACATCATCAGTGGCGACCTCCAAGTGAAGCGAAGCTGTTGTCTCCTGCTTTCTATTTATATCTTTCTCCTGGATGGGGTTCCTGGGGTTTGTGGTGATGTCATTTCCTGTTTGTTTTCTGAGGGGTTGATAGATGGCATCTCGATCGATGTGTTTATTTATGGCATTGTGGTTGGAGTGCCAGGCCTCAAGGAATTCTCTGGCATGTCTTTGCTTAGCCTGTCCCAGGATAAATGTGTTGTCCCAGTCGAAATGGTGGATTTTTTTTCATCCGTGTGTAGGGCTACGAGGGAGAGAGGGTCGTGTCTTTTTGTGACGAGCTGGTGTTCGGGTAACCTGGTGGCTAACTTTCTTCCTGTTTGTCCTACGTAGTGTTTGTGGCAGTCCTTGCATGGAATTTTGTAGATGACATTGGTTTTGTCCATGGGTTGTACTGGGTCTTTTAAGTTTGTTAGTTTTTGTTTGAGAGTGTTGGTGGGGTTGTGTGCTACTAGGATTCCGAAGGGTCTTAGTAGTCTGGCTGTCATTTCTGAAACTTCTTTAATGTATGGTAAGGTGGTTAGGGTTTCTGGCTGTGTTTCTGACCAACAGCTTCGCTTCACTTGGAAGTCACCACTGATGATGTTACCTAGCCAGGTAATGAAACGCCTGGATATCAAGCCTACAGCTCAGCGAGTAAACCAACACCCTAAACCTCAACCTGAACTACAAACCTTCACAAACCTTGCATTGGTGGAAGTATTGAGTTTCGGAGACATGAAGCCATGCTGCAGCTGTACAAAACTCTGGTACAGCCGCACTTAGAGTATTATGTACAGTTCT
>NW_025206652.1:0-325 GCF_004010195.1 Chiloscyllium plagiosum | reverse complement strand
CTGTAATGTTCTATGTTCTGCGTCCATACATCTTCTGTCTTTACACTCTTCTAAGGACTCACTCGATCTCTGCTATCCATACCTGACATGTGCTTCCCTTTTTTCTTGACCAAAACCTCAATTTCTCTAGTCTTCCAGCATTCCCTGCATCTACCAGCCTTTACTTTTGCCCCAACAGGAATATACTGTCTCTGGACTCTTATTATCTCATTTTTGAATTTTTCAGCCATTCCTTTATCTGTGAACATCCGCACCCAATCAACTTTTGAAAGTTTTAGATTGGATTAGATTCGATTACAGTGTGGAAACAGGCCCTTTGGCCCAA
>NW_025206651.1:0-11994 GCF_004010195.1 Chiloscyllium plagiosum | reverse complement strand
TCATCTTGTTCACCTCGACCAAGTCGCCCCTCAGCCTTCTTCACTCCAATGAGGAAAGCCTTACTGCCTTAACCTTTCTTCATAAGGCATGCTCTCCAGTCCGATCAGCATCTCGTAAATCTCCTCTTTCCCCTCTCTGAAGCTTCCACATCCTTCCGGTAAGGAAGGGACCAGAACTGAACACAATATTCCAAGTGGGGTCTAACCACGGTTCCATAGAGCTGAGGCAAATCCTCACGGCTTTAAAACTCAATCCCCAAGCTAATGAAATCCAACACAATATATTCCTTCTTAACAATCCTATCAGCTTGTGTGGCAATTTTGAGGGATCTATGGACTTGGAACCCAACATCCCTCTGTTCCTCCTCACTGCCAAGGATCCTGCCTTTAAGCCTGCATTCTGCATTCCAATGCAATCTTCCAATGACTTCACACTTTTCCAGATTGAACTCCATCTGCCACCTCTCAGCCCAGCTCTGCATCCTGTCATTGTCCCATTGCAACCTACAACAGCCCTCCACACTATCAGCCACTCCACCAAACTTCGTGTCATTGACGAATTTACTAACCCATTATTCCACTCAAATATCCAACTTATTCATAAAATCACAAAAGCAGAGGTCCTGTAACCTCTCCCTGCAGAAAACCACTGGTCACTGAGCTCGAGGACGAATGTTTTCCATCTATCATTACCCTCTGTCTTCCTTGAGCCAGTAATCCCGTATCCAAACAGACAGGTCTCCTGTAACCCATGCCTCTGTACTTTCTGAATGAGCCATAAAGGACTTTTGTCACATTCTCAAAGGATTCAATAAGATTTGTGAGGCATGACCTGCCCATTACAAAGCCATGCTGACTTTCGCTTATCAAACTATGGTTTTCCAAGGAATCATAAATCCTGTCTCGGAATCCTCTCCAATAATCTGCACACGACAAACATAAGACTGACAGGTCTGTAATTCCCAGGATTATCCCTATTCCATTTCATGAACAAGGGGATAACATTTGCAACCCTCCAACCATCTGGTACGACTCCAGTTGGCAGTGAGGGCGCAAAGGTCATCGCCAAGTGCGCAGCAATCTCTTCCCTCACTTCGTGTAGTAACTTTGGGCATAACCCGTCTGGTTCAGCGAACTTATCCATCCTTACGTTTTACACAATTCTCAGCACATCCTCCTTCTTACCATCCAACTGTTCACATATATCAGTCCTTTTCATGCTGTCCTCACAAATAATAAGAAGCCACTCAGAAGCGAATACTGATGCACAGTATGCATTAAGGACCTCAGCTAACTCCTGTGAATCCAGGGGCAAGTTTCTTCCACTCTCTCAGAGTATCCCAACCAGAAAAATTCCTCCACCCTATTACTCTCCATTTACCCTTACTAATACGCCAAACCTACACATCCGTGAACACTATGGTAACTTAGCATGGCTGACTGACTAAACTGGCACATCTTTGGCCTGTAGGGAGAAGCCGGAGCACCTGGAGGAAACCCACACAGACACGGGGAGAATGTGCAAACTCCAGACAGATATTACCCTGAGGCTGGAATCGAAATGGAGTCCGTGATGCTATGAGATAGCAGTGCTAACCACTGAGCGATTGTGCTGCACCATGTTACTATTTAGAAACCTGTCTGACTCTTGCTTCTTCAAACTTAAGTAAGCTTCCTTCTTCCTCTTGACTAGATGTTCCCCATCCCCTTGAACCTTGTTAAATGCTTCACTAAAGTCCATGTGGACAATGTTGACTGCTCTGACGTCATCTATCGCTTGGCAACTTCCTCGAAGAGTCAATTTTGTGAAACACGGTTTTCCACTCACAAAGCCATCTCTAATTAGCCCTTGTCTTTCCATATATACGTAGCTCCTTTCTCTCAGACTCTCCTGCAACAACTGCCCCATCACTGGGATGGGTGGGCTGTAATTTCCTGGGTTTCCCTGCGGCCCTTAAGTGATGGAACAGCATTGGCCGCCCTCCAGCCTTCCAGTACCTCACTGTGTCTGTTGATAATATAAATATCTCTGTTAGGGACACTGCAATCTCTTTCCTCGCTTCCCACAATATTCTAGGATACACATAAGGTGCTACTGAGGATTGATCTACCTTTATTTGTTTTGTGATTCCAGCACTTCCTTTTGTCTGCTGAAGATTCTTTCCAAGTATCATTATTTATTTCCCCAAGTTTCCATATCTTTCTCCATAATAAATATTGATAAGACCATTTTGTCTAATATGTCACCCATCTCCTCTGGTTCCAAACATAGGCGACCTTATTGATCTTTAAGGGGCCCTATTCTCGATGCTGCCTGACGTGCTGCGATTTTTCCAGCAACACATTTCCAGCTACTGAGGATTGATCTATCTTTA
Organism: Chiloscyllium plagiosum; assembly: GCF_004010195.1. Classification (NCBI taxonomy): domain Eukaryota; kingdom Metazoa; phylum Chordata; class Chondrichthyes; order Orectolobiformes; family Hemiscylliidae; genus Chiloscyllium; species Chiloscyllium plagiosum. Next base: position 9,619 of record NW_025206651.1, on the reverse strand, counting down.
TTTGTTTTAAGATTCCAGCACTTCCTTTTGTCTGCTGAAGATTCTTTCCAAATATCATTATTTATTTCCCCAAGCTTCCATGTCTTTCTCCATAATAAATATTGACAAGACCATTTTGTCTAATATGTCACCCATCTCCTCTGGTTCCACACATAGGCGACCTTATTGATCTTTAAGGGGCCCTATTCTCTACCAAGTTACTCATTAGCCCTTATTGAAACTTGCGTAAAGGCTTCTGATAATTCAAAAACACCATATCCCCCATACAACTACACCCCTCCTACACCCTTACAATTCTATCATTTATATTCACACCAACAAATAAAATCCAACAGGCTCAAAAACAAATTCTCTTCTGTAAAATGTGTTTCTAAGTGGCCAGTTAATGTATACTGACATATCCTTTCTAACAATTTCAGTATGCTCCCGAATTACTGTCAGACTAATACTATTTGGTTACAGTGACAGCAGAAAGGGTTATGGGAGTTCTTGTTTATCAATCTGAAAAAGGTAGCTTTCAGGGTCAGCAGGTAATATAGAAGTTAAATCAAATGGTGGCATTTATTACAAAGGGAATGGACTCGAAAAATAGGGAAGTCTAGCTAAAACTATGCAAGGTACAAGTCAGACCACACCTTTAATATTATGAACAGTCAGAGTGCCTGAAGGAAAGATATTGTCATATTGGAGGCAGTCCAGAGAAGGTTTACTCGGCTGATCCTGGGAATGGAGGGATTTTACAATGAGTAGAGGTTGAGTAGGCTGAGGTTGAACACATTGAAGTTTAAAAAACGAGAGGGAAATGGATTGAAACATGCAAGAGTCTGAGGGGCTCTGATCGGGCAGATGCTGGGAAGTTAAAAAATGGAACAGTACAGCACAGCAACAGGCCATTCGGACCGCCATGTCCATGCTGTCCAAAATGCTATTCTAACTCATACCATCTGCCTGCACATGGTCCATATCCCTCTATTCTCCGCCTGTTCATGTTTCTGTCTAAATGCCACTTCAAACTTTGCTCACATTTCTGCTTCTATGATATCCCTCGGAAACCTCCATTCTCTATGTAAAAAATAACTTGCCTCACACATATCGTTTAAACTTTCTCTTTCTCACCTTAAACCTATGCGTTCTAGAATTTGAAGCTTACACATTGGAAAAAAGATTCCGACTATCCACATTATCTGTCCCTGTCCGAATGTTATATTCTTGTACCTGTCGCCTGTCAGCCTCAGATACTCTCGCAAAACAATCCAACTTCATATAATTCTCTCTTACACCTAACACACCATTAAAAAAAACCTAACACAGGCAACATGTTAGGTTTTTGTACCCTCTCCAAAGCCTCCCCATCCTTCCAATTGTGTGGAGATGAGAACTGCACCCAGTACTCCAAATGTGGCCAAACAAACATTTTATACACCCAACGCTGTGACCGATGAAGGCCAGTATTCCATTTGTTTTCTTTCGCATCTGAAACACTTCTGTTCCCATTTTTAGGGAGTTGCTGACTTGCACCAAGATCCTTCTGTATATCAATATCCCTCAGTATCCATCCTTTCTTCTTGACTTTGATATCATCTCACACTTGTCCAGATTAAACACAATTTGGCATTTCTCTGTATATCTTTCCAACTGATCTGTAACCTCCTGAAACCTTGGATCTCCTTGCTCATTCAGCCCAACTCCACCAATTTTCATGTCATCTGCAAAAATTATCTTTGTCACTTCCTTTCGTTTCATCTGTAACCAGAGGGCAGAAAATCCCGGCAAGGGCTCACTCATTCAAGATGGAGATGAGGAGGAATACACATAATGACTTGGCCTCCACAGCATTCTGCAGCAATGTGTTACACAAGTTCAACACTCACTGGTTGAAGAAATTCCTCCCCATCTCAGTTCTACAGGAAAGTCCTTTCACTCTCAGTCTCTGCCCTCGGATTCTCGTCTGACCTAGTAGTGAAAAGATCTTCTCGACATTCACTTTTTCAAGGCCCCTCAGTACTCTCTACATTTCAAACAGATCCCATCCTCATTCTTCCAACTTCCAACGAGTACACACCCAGAGTCCTCAATTGCTCCACAATTCCAAACCCTTCTTCATTCTTGTAAATCTCCTCTCGAACCCCTCTCAGACGAGCACATCTTTCTTTTACTAAGGGGCCCAAAACTGCTGCCAATATTCCAACTGCAACCTGACCAAGGCTTTATACACCCTCAGCGATGCATTCATGCTTTTGTAAGTTAACCCTGTCGAAGTAAACGCAAATGTTGCATTTGCCTTCCTAACTGCCAACTGATTGGAGAATCGTGAAAGAGGATTCCCAAGTGACTTCACACTTCACGGTATGGACTTCAGCAAAATATTTGATAAGGTTCCACATGGAAGGCTCATTCATAAAATCAGGACATTTGGTTTACAGGGAGATCTGACTATCTGGATTCAGAATTGGTTGGCGGACAGCAGGCAAACAGTGGTTGTCGATGGAAAGTATTCTGCCTGGAGGTCAGTGTTGAGTGGGGTCCAGCAGGGCTCTGTTCTTGGGCGTCTGCTCTTTGTAGTTTTTATAAATGACTTGGATGAGGAGGTTGAGGGCTGGGTTAGTAAATATGCAGATGACACAAAGTGTTGTCGATAGTATAGAGGGCTACTGCAGGCTGCAGTGTGACATATACAGGATGCAGAGCTGGGTTGAGAAATGCCGGACGGAGTTCAACCTAGATAAATGCGAAGTGATACATTTTGGAAGTTCAAACTCAAATGTTGAATATAGGATTAAAGACAGGATTCTTGGCAGAGTGGAGGAACAGAGGGATCTTGGTGTTCAAGTACATAGACCCCTCAAATTTGCCACCCAAGTGGATAGGCTGTTAAGAAAGCATGTAGTGTTTTGGCTTTCATTAACAGGGGGATCGAGTCTAAGAGCTGCGAGGTTTTACTGCAGTTGTACAAGTCCCTAGTGAAACCACACTTGGAATCTTGTCTCCTGTTCTGGTCGCCCTTGTATAGAAAAGAGACAGAGGCTTTGGAGAGGGTGCAAAGAGGTTTTACCAGGATGCTGCCTGGACCGGAGTGTTTGCCTTATGAATAAAGGTTGATTAAGCTCGGACATTTCTCTCTGGAGAGAAGGAGGAAGAGAGGTGATCTGATGGAGGTATACCAGGTAATGAGAGGCATGGATAGAGTCAATAGCCAGAGACTTTTCCCCAGGGCAGGATTGACTGGCATGTGGGGTCATCATTTTAAGATATTAGGAGAAGGGTCTCGAGGGGATCTCGGTGGTAGTATCTTTACACAGAAAGTTGTGAATGCATGGAATGCGTTGTCAGCGGTGGTGGTGGCAGCAGAACTATATAGGGACATCTAAGGGAATATTGGGCATGCGCATGGACAGCAGTGAATTGAGGGGTGTATAAGTTAAGTTATTTCATTTTACATTAGGATTAATCCTCGCCACAACATCGTGGGCCCAAGGGCCTGTTCCGTCCTGTACTTTACTATGTTCTGTGTTGTATGTTATAGAAGACCTTCCCCTTTTTGAAAATAGTCAATACCTCCATTCTTCCTACCAAAGGTGCCACCTCACACTTTCCCACGTTTTATTACATTTCTTTACCCAATCTCCTCATCTGTCCAAGTACTTCCGCAGCTACCTGCCTATGTGGTATTTACAAACTTAGCAACAGTTCCATCAGTCCCTTTGTCCAGATTGTTAATCAGCTACCTGCCTATGTGATATTTACAAACTTAACAACAGTTCCATCAGTCCCTTTGTCCAGATTGTTAATGTATAACATGAATAGTCTCAACTCTGACTCCTGCAAAACTCCCCTAATTACCAACTACCTTTCTTGAAAAAGTCCTCTTCATCCTTACTCTCTGCCTACTGCCAATCATCCAATCCTTTACCAATGCTGATAAATTGCCCCGACAACATGAATTTTCTTTTTCTTATTTTTCAGCCTGCTGTGAGACCTTATCAAAGGATACTTTAGTATTCGTATATTTAAAAAATAACAAAATTTATGACGAAAGTTTGAATGACATGCCCTTACATTGCACAAGGTAGAAGCTGATGTACAAGAGAACAAACTATGTTAAGAACATAATGAAGATGAGACATGAAGTACCCCGACAACATGAATTTTCTTTTTCTTATTTTTCAGCCTGCTGTGAGACCTTATCAAAGGATACTAAAGGATACTTTGGTATTCGTATGTTTAAAAAATACAAAATTGATTATGAAAGTTTGAATGCCATGCCCTTACATTGCACAAGGCAGAAGCTGACGTACAAGAGAACAAACTATGTTAAGAACATAATGAAGATGAGGCATGAAGTAGACAGATTCAGTAAGTGAGCACGAATTGTAAAACAATGTGAACGCATTCACACCAAAAATCAAAAAGCTGACCATATTTTAAATAGAGAATCAAAAAACAAGTCACAGGTAGTTTGTTGCTGTACATGAAAAACAGAAGATTGACTCTCAGGCACAGCAAATGGCTAGGTTTCTTCACTCGACTGATATTTGCTATGAAGGTGTTGGCTTAGCATAAACTGCTAAACATGTTAGGTCTACATTCCTGGTTGTTTAGGTCAACGGATACCTGGAAATGCATGGTCAATTGCCGCCTTCTTCCAACGTTCCATTGACTCTGGATCAGTTCCTGCAGATTGGATGGTGGGAAATGTAATTTTTCTGTTTTACATGACAGATAGAGGAAAGTAAAGCAGTGATGGACAGAACAGTCAGCCTAACGTCAGTGCATGAAAACTGTTCGGGTCTACTATCAAATTTATGTTAGCACTTGGAAAATATTTTGGGAAATTGATAACGTTTTACAGCAGTAATCGGAGATGAAATAACTGAAGATTCATCCAGTGAGGCTTTCTGGGTGGTGCTAAGAAATAAGAAGGGGATGGTAACGTTATTGGGATTGTACTAATGGCCCCGACATAGTCAATGGGAATTAGTGAAGCAACTATGCAGGGAGACGAGGGAGATTTGCAGGAACAAGAAGTTTGCAATAATAGGAGATTTAAATGTTTCTAACATAGAATGGGACTGTCAGAGCGTTAAGACTTAGATGGAGTGGAATTTTCTAAGTGCGTTCAGGAAAATTTCCTCAAGCATTTAATAAGGGGCTCTACACACAAAAGGGGCAAAATGTGTACTATTTTGCGAAATTGGTCAGGATAGGTAATTGAGGTGACAGTGCGGGAGCACTTTTGGACCAGTGAACATGGTTGTGTTAATTTCAAAACATTTGTGGAGAGTTATAATACTGGTCCATAGGTTCACGTTCTAAAGTGGGCTAATACGAATTTTAACGGAACTAGGCACGATCTTGCGGGGTTGATGGGAATAGTTTGTTCACTGGTAAACTGATCTCCGACAAGTGGGAGGCCTTTATAAGTGAGATAGTTAGAGTTCAAGGTCTCTGGTCCTGTGAGGGTAAACGGCAACGTTGGCAGGAAACGGGAACCCTGGATGACAAGCGATATTGAGACCTTGACCAGAAAAAGGGGGATGCGTGGTTCAGGTACAGGAAGCTGGGAATAAGGGAAACCCTGAAGGTATACAAAGAATACAAGCGTTTATTGAAGAAGGAAATCAGGAGGGCGAATAGGGGGAACAAGTTAGCTTGGCTGAGAAGGTTAGCGTGAATCCAAAGAGGATCTTTAAGTGTATTAAAGGAAAAAGAATAAGTAGAGAGAGAATAGGAGACCTTAAGGACAAAGAGGAAATGTCTGTGAAGAACCGGGGTATGTTTGTCAATGAATATTTCTCCTTTGTGTTTACTGTGGAGAAACATTTAAATACATGGGAACTTGGGCAAGTTATTGGTGATATCTTGGGGACATTCTGTATTACAGCAGGAGAGTTGTTGGATGTATTAGAGTGCATAAATTTGGATGCATGTCTGAGTCCTGACCAGACATATCCAGGAATACTGCAAGAGGCTCGAGTAGAAATTGCAGAACCTTGGCTAGATATATTTGCAAGATTGACAGCTACAGGTGAAGTCTCGAGAGTAACGAACGTTGTGACAATATTCAAGAAAAACTGCAAATAAAAGGCTGGGAATTACAGACCAGTAAGCTTGATGTTTGTGGTGGGTTAGTTTTCTGAGAAGATTCTGAGAGATAAGACATAAATGCATTTGTAGAGGCAGGGTTTGTTTCAGAGGAATCAGCATGGCTTTGTACGTGGAAGATCATGCCTTACAAATTTGTTAGAATTCTTTGATGAAGTAAACAGGAATGTTGATGAGGTGGTAGATGGAGTCTGTATGGATTTCAGAAAGGCCTTTGATAAGGTTCCACTTGATAGGCTGCTGTGGAAGGTTAGATTGCATGGAATCCAGCGCAATATCGCAAATTGGATACACAATCAGCTTGATGGTAGGGAGCAGATGGTAACAGTAGAAGGATGCATTTATACTGGAGGCCAGTGACTAGTGGAGTTCGTATGGACCGGTGATAATGCCATTGCTGTTTGTTACTTATATCAATGATTTGGATGAGAGTGCATAACACATGGTTGGGAAGTTTGCAGATGGCATTAAAATAGTTGGTAATATGCACAGTGAGGAAGGTTATGAGAAATTGAAGTAGGAACTTGATCTCCTGGAGAAGTGGGCCAAGAAACGGCAAATGGACTTTAATCCAGAGAAGTGTGAGTTCTGCATATTCAAAGTCAAATAAAGATAGGAATTTCTTGGTGAATGGTCGGACGTTAAGGAGTGGAGTGGAGTTCAGGTGCACGGTTCTCTGAAAGTGGAGTCACAATTAGACAGAGCAGTGAAGAAGGCCTTTGACACTCTGGCCTTCATAAGTCCGGGCAGTAAGTAGAGAAGTTGGGAAATTATGTTGCAGATGTGCAGTACGTTAATTAAGCTGCACTTCGAGTATTGTGTTCCGTTTTGGTCACCTAACTATAGGAGGTATGTTATTAAACTGGAAAGTCTGCAGAAGAAATTTACAAGAATGTTGCCAAGGTCTCAACGGTCTGAACTACAGGGAAAGGTTGGAAAAGCGAGCACATTTGTCTTTACAGCCTAGGAGACTAAGAAGGGAATCTTATAGAAATGTATACATTCACGAGAGGCATAGATAGAGTGAATGCACTCAGTCTTTTCCCACTCTAGAGGAATCGAGGCCTAGAGGGCATCAGTTTAATGTTAGAGGGAAAAGAAGAAAAGAGAACCTGCAGGGCAACTCTTTTACTCAGGCGTTGGTACGATTTTGGATTGAGTTGCCAGTGGACGTGGTTGGGGCGGTTATATTAACAACTATTGAAAAGTATTTGGATTCATATTTGGATAAGAAAGGTTGAGAAGGATATGGTCCACGTGCAGGGAAATGAGGTTAGCGTGGATGGATGGTTTGGTCGGCTCGGACCAGTTTGCACAAAAGGGTCTATCTCTATGCTGTTGGATTCTATAACCCTTTGAATCTATGACTGTAGCGATTAAATGCAAACGGGATGTTTTTTAATGTTTGGTGAGTGTAAAACATGTTTTAATGTTGGGTCAGATGGTAAAAGAATTTATGAGTGAGATGAGAAAAGCCAAGACAGTGTATACATTAAAGCATGGAACAGTTTATTTTTAAACAGATCTTCATGATAATCAAGTAGAAAGGAAAGAACGTGGGAATATGTTGTTGGTATTGATAACATAATCGTATTGGATAGTGGAGCACGTTCAAACAAATTATTGCTGGATTTTCCACCCAGTCTTGACGATTCCATGTTCGAATTCAGAGGGATTCCTGTTTCACTTCTTGTCACATATCTCCAACCAATCACTACAATTTAAAATGTAACTGCGTTGGTGACATTAAAAATAAATACAGGTCTCAGACTTTATCTAGTTCAGCGTTAACAAGTCTGCCAAGTTTAAATATTAATCAAAAACATCGTAGTTATTTTCAAGCGAAAACTCCACAAACAAAGCTACAAAGAGGAAACGTAACGCTCTCCACTCTGTTATCTTTGAAACACTTTGGAGGAAAACGTGAGGACTGCAAATGCTGGAGATCAGAGTCAAAAATGTGGCGCTGGAAAAGCACAGCGTCCCCGGAGCAGGGGTATCAACGCGTCAGGTATAAGCTCCTCATCATGAATGCCTGATGACGGGCTTATGACCGAAATTTCGACTCTGCTGCTCCTCGAATGCTGTCTGACTTCCTGTGCTTTTCCAGTGCCACACTTTTTCACTTTGAAACAATTCGAACAAAGGATCGTTAAACTCATGACCAAGAAGAAATAACAGATAATATTAGATGCTGTTGCGAAGCGAATCTGCTCACACAGGTTACTGGTGCTGGACTCCATTCCTTGACCAATTGTATTTGGATGAATGACCTTTGCTTCAGATGCCGGGTTTTTTTTTTACAAAACATACTCCACATAAATACAGCAGGAGTGGGAAAGATGACGTTGGGTTTCTCAGCTTGCTGCTGTAACGAGAGACAGAGGGTTGTGAGCTATTGCTTCACAGGCAGCATAAATAATCGCCTTCTCTGAGTTCCAACATGCAATAGTGTTAGCCCAACTCCAGACTGAATGTCATGAACTCTCTCTAAATGTTTCCAAAGTGAAACATCTGCCATTTTTAGAAGTACTACTTATTATTATGTCAGTTAAGAGTTTTTCTTTTTAAGATTCATGTTTTTTAAAATGTGTTAAAATGAATAGATCTCATTCAATGACTATTTCCCCAATTAGTCTCCATCACAAGCAGAAGTATCCATGTGATATGCACCCAATCCACACTGCTGAAGGTCTTATATGATTCAGTAAGATCACCGTTCATTCCCAGACTTCACCAACTAAACTTTGATATCATAAACTCTTCGTCCCAGGAATGAGTGAACGTCGATATCCCTGGGATTTACTTCAGTTAAAGAGATCAATGCACGAAGAAAACGACTGTTTGAATATTCAATGCTTTTGCAGAAACAAAGGATCATTTCATTATCTTCTGACACTTTGTCTACATGCATGATAACTTTTTGTGAGAATCATGAACGAGGACATACAAATCTCTCTGGATCACCAAGTTCTGGGATGTCTCTCCATTTCAATCTTTTACTGTTATTTTATCCTTTGTGCCATAATATTCAAGTTCCCATAACGTATGCAATGCTACTTTTTCTGACGAATGCTTGTTCACTCACTTCCCGTGCCTATGTCCCACTGGAGAGTCTCATACTCCACTTGACAACTTATCGAATGACATCTGATGCATGAGTTACTTGAACACCTATAAATTCACTGCCTTCATCCAAATCATTCAGATACACTGATATGTGTGGCTCTCCGCTATTTACAGCATCCAAACCCTGCATTTATCCCGACTTTTTACTACCTTCGTGTTGAAGCTTTATAGGGCTCATTCTGTGCTCAATTACATAATCCTGATTCTGCTTTGCATTCTAGAGAAAATTAATGTTCTATTCGAGGGTAGCAATCCTGGGTGGTTGAATCGTCTTCCTCGGGCACAATAGCAGCCGCGAAGGATTGGCTAAGAAAGCTACACAAGTTCAGAACAGCAACTGGCTATTGTGTCCCTAGAACCTGCTGTACTATTGAGAGATCATTGCTGA
>NW_025206650.1:7059-11992 GCF_004010195.1 Chiloscyllium plagiosum | reverse complement strand
TAGTGCTGGTGTAGATGGGGGACGGGGACATGGTGAGGTGTCCGGAGGGAGTCAGTCCACAGTGTTGTATCCATGCAGTGTTATTAACATGGGAAAAAAGTGGACGGGGTGACGGAGAGAGAGAGAGAGACAGAGAGAGGGGGGAGAGGGAGAGAGAGAGAGAGAGAGAGAGAAAAGGTGGGGAGAGGTGACATGGTGAGGTGTCCGGAGGGAGTCAGTCCACAGTGTTGTATCAATGCAGTGTTATTAATGTAGGGAGTGTTGTGGAGGTGTATCAATGCAGTGTTATTAATGTAGGGAGTGTTGTGGAGGGAAGGAGAGGGAGGGAGCAAGAGGTAGAGGGGGTGAAAGAGAGGAGAGAGAGAGGGGAGAGAGAGAGAAGGTGCTGCATGCGGCAATGAGAGTGGTGGAGCATGAGCCTTGTTCGGGGTTCGGTGCCGTAACAGATATACAGTGAGTGTGAGAGCAGAAAGAATACGGTGAGCCGTATCCTGACAGAGTGGGGAAGGTTATTGATGCTTGTCCTGAATTGCTGGGCATTTCTTCAGACCGCAGATACTGCACTGAGCTGTGTGGGGAGCTCAGATCATGCTCGGTGGGTCTGCTGGTGTGGCCCCCTCTGGGAAGAGAGTGGTCCCCCTCTTTATTCGCCCATCTACTTGGAGCTCCGTGCCCTGTCGACAAACCGTGGTGTAATTGCACTTTATCTGCCATGCGCGGGGTAAACTGCAGGGCAGCCCCGAACGGTGAAAGCTCAAACATGTGCCCATTGGCCTTTTAAAGATGGCACCAGTGTCAGAGATCACCGAATATCCAGGGGCATCCAAGCGATGTTGAGTACCTACAGCCATGATGGGTGGGAGAATCGGACTGGTATTGAATGAGAGGGACACCATGTGGTGGGTAGTTAATGAGGTGAGTTCGATACAATGGCACTAGGAAATTAGCTCAGCCGCGTGCAGACAACCCCTCTGTTACACTCAAGGAAACTCAGACAAAGATAAATAATTGTTAGCATCTGCCCACTGAGTCATAGATTCTGTTGAAACCAATTCCAGTTACAAAGATGCAGAACAAATGCTCATCAGACCTCACACCAGTATCTCTTTTTCCCCATCTTTTCTGGGAAGACTGGCTCATGTTACAGGATGTTATCGAAGTGTCGACATTTCAGCATTCTGAAACCTCGGAACACATCCTTCCATGACAGTGTCTCTCAGTCTCCCCCTTTCTGTCTACATCCCAAAACCCTCCCATGTGGTGATATTTAAACTGATTCCCCCGCCATCTCTATCTGGCAGTGATGTTCACAGCCACAGCACCCCCTTGTCAGGGCACAATGTGGATATGGAGCTGTAAATGGATAGGAGCTACACATCCTGTCACTTCCAGCATGGGCTGCAAGTTTCCCCGCGCTATGCAGTGATCTAACACAGTGTTACTGAGCAATGCAATGGGGTGGTGTACACAGTCCTACATGCTGGGAGGGTAACTGCTCCTGGTTTACAGATCAATGCACTGGGGTGGTGTGCACAGTCCTACATGCTGGGAGGGTAGCTGCTCCTGGTTTACAGATCAATGCACTGGGGTGGTGTGCACAGTCCTACATGCTGGGACTGTATCTGCTCCTGGTTTACAGATCAATGCACTGGGGTGGTGTGCACAGTCCTACATGCTGGGAGGGTAACTGCTCCTGGTTTGCAGATCAATGCACTGGGGTGGGATGCACAGTCCTACATGCTGGGAGGGTCACTGCTCCTGGTTTACAGATCAATGCACTGGGGTGGTGGTGTTCAGTCCTACATGCTGGGAGGGTAACTGCTCCTGGTTTACAAATTAATTCACGGGTGATCACTGCACAGGTCGCTGTGCTGGTCAGACTATCTGGTTGAGGTTTATAGATAATGCAATGATGTGGTCAGTGCAGCTCCCGGTGCTGCACAGTACATCATGTCGGTGGGGTGGATAGAAGTGGAAAGGTGATGGACAGGTCAAGGAGATCCCCAGAACATTCTGCCCCCGACATTCTATAACTGACCTTCCCCGGAACTTCCTGTCCCTGACATTCTATAACTGACATTTCCCAGAACGTTCTGTCCCTGACATTCTATAACTGCCATTCCCTGGAACGTTCTGTCCCTGACATTGTTTGTGAACGGCCGGACGTCAGTGAATTGAGCAAACGATAAGATCCCGAGGGAAGAGATCCCGTTCCAGGGAGAAGGAGACACTGTTCCGAAGGCCCCTCAGGCAGTTAAAGGGGTGAATACGTTTTCCATGCGTTTACATTTCTTCACGATACAGGATCGACTACAATTTAGACCAAAATACAGAAATTCCCAAACTCTGTTTGTCTTCAGGAAACTGGGAGAGAATCCTTCAGGGACAGCAACGTTTCCACCCTCCGTATTAGGAACTCGGAATGAGTTAACTGTGTTTGCTCTCGAGTGACCGAATATATGGGAATGTTCTAGAAACCATCTGTCGTTATGGATGTGTCTCTGTGTGTTTGGGGAGGGAGGGTTTCTTGTGGTTTATGTCACATTTTTGTCAGTAATATAAACCTTCCCATTTGTTATTCCAGCTCCAATTATTTTATTAAATCCCTGAATACAGGGACACATTTGTCATTATCCTGGACCTGATACTGAGACACATTCCCATTGTTTACAAGGAACAGTTTTATTTCCTGAAGGACTCCGTCTGCGTGTGTAATATCCACGCCGTCCTGTTTTATGCAGCCACTGACTGCTCTGTCTGGTTCACCGTCACTTTCACTTTTGATCGGTTTGTGGCCATTTGTTGCCAGAAGCTGAAAAGTAAATATTGCAGTGAGAAAACGGCGGCTGTGGTTCTGGGAGCAGTGACTGTGCTGAGCTGTTTAAAGAACATTTCTTGGTATTTTATGTTCACGGCTCGGCATTGGCTGGTGAACGCCCCCTGGTTTTGTGATATAACACACGCTGTTCTATTCTCCAGTGTTTGGGTCACAATCGAGTCCCTCCACCACATTCTAACCCCGTGTGTCCCATTTCTCCTGATTCTGCTGTTCAATGTCCTCACCATCAGACATATTTTAGTGACCAGCAGAGCCCGCAGGAGACTCCGTGCTCACACCAATGGGGACGCTCAGTCTGACACTGAAATGAGAAACCGAAAAAAAATCCATCATTTTACTGTTTGTGATCTCGGCCAATTTCATCCTTTTATGGTCAATGTTAATGCTGTTTTCTATATGGTACCGGATGATGTGGATTGTGGATACCCCTCTGTATCTCCATCCCTTTGTGCAGGTATTGGGCTTCATGCTGCAGCTCCTCAGTTGCTGCACAAACATCGCGATTTATGCCGTGACTCAGACTAAGTTCAGGCAGCAACTGAAGAATGTGCTGAGATATCCCTTCACACAAATCCATCCATCCATCAAATTCCCTCATTAATCAATCCATCCGGGATTTTCTCATTTCAGTTCAGTGTTTCAGTGATGGAGCAGCCTGTCACTGTGGTAACATACTGAGGGTAGCGCTGGTTTGCCCATCTTTATCCCACAGGGGGGTTTCAGGGCCACATTTAAATGTTTCTCACAACTCAGGGGCCGGTGAGAAAAGGCACCATCCCAGTGACTGTATCCATCACTTCCATTTGTCAACAATAAAAATGTTGATTAAAGCGTGCCGAGCAGCAGTAACCTATGTTGTTGTGTTTCTTTGTGTTGGAGAAGCTGAGCTGGAGAGAGACAGACTCAGCCCCAAGTCCTGGTCCTCAGGGAGGGGGAGGGCACCGCGCTCTGAGCTCAGGAGCTGGGTTTAACTCCCTCTGTCCTTACTTTCCCTTCGGGGTCTCCCACTCCAACTTGGCTCTCAGCAGAATTCACCTTGCTCAATTTGTCACTCACCCTCCATATATCCCTCCCACTCTCACACTGCACTGCTATTTCTCTCTCCTTTTCCCATTTACACACTCAATTCCACTGTCCTTGCCTTCCCTAATCTCATTCACTCCCTCTCCATCTTGCGATCATAACCTCCCAACATTACTGTCTTCCTCGAATCCTTCGGTGCTGGGGGAACAGAAGAGGGTTGTCGATCTTCAGGCTGATGTTAGGGAGCAGAGATTGGTACGGTATATCAGGCCATTGCCAGGGCAACTGTATGGAGATTGGGCCAAACGCCATTGCTCGGGCACATAGTGGGTGTGAGAACACCAGCCATTACTAGGGGGTAATAGGTGGAGTGGCACCGTAGACTGTGGCTGAGACTGGTACAACAGGATATCACAAACAGAACACATTGTGTGGGACATACTGTCTGTTACTCAGGGAATAGAATGGGGATGGGGTTAAAGGCCATTTAGAGGGGATCAACTGGGTCGGTGTTCACAGGCAGGAGCTCAGTTTAAGGTGTGTGAGGAGTGCGATCGTGGGAGACTGCGTGGGCGTGTGAGCGTGATGCTGAGGGAGTGTGCAGGGGAGTGAACAGGACAATGGGAGTGTGTGAGGGAGTGAGTCTGATGGTGGGGGAATGTGTGTGGGAGTGAGCGTGACGGTGGCTGTGGTGTGGTGCATTGTGTGTGAGGGTGGTGCAGTGTGTGGGGGTGAGCGTGACGGTGGTGGTGTGGTGCAGTGTGTGTGAGGGTGGTGCAGTGTGTGAGGGTGAGCGTGACGGTGGTGGTGCGGAGCAGTGTGTGTGAGGTTGGTGGAGTGTGTGGGGATGAGCGTGATGGTGGGGATGGTGTGGGGCAGTGTGTGTGACGGTTTTGGTGTGTGTGTGTGAGCGTGATGGTGGTAGAGGTGTGGGGCAGTGTGTGTGATCGTGGTGCAATGTGTGGTGGTGAGCGTGACGTTGGGGGTGGCGTGGTGCAGTGTGCGCGATGGTGAGGGTGGTGTGATGCAGTGTGTGTGAATTTGGTGGAGTGTGTGGGAGTGAGGGGGATG
>NW_025206650.1:0-5991 GCF_004010195.1 Chiloscyllium plagiosum | reverse complement strand
GGTGCTGGGTCACTGTTGTGCACCATTTATATAAACAGTGTGGTTGATAATACAGGAGTCATGGTTAGCAAGTTTGGGAGTGAGACTGGAATTGGTGATAAAGTGGACAGTGAAGAGGGTTATCGAAGAGTACAATGGGATCAAAAGTACTGCTGGGCCAGTGAGGTTAGGAAGAACAGGTGGAGAAATGCAAGATGTTGTATTGTGGTAAAGCAGACCAGGCTGGACTTGTACAGTTAATGTTCGGGCCCTGAGTAGTGTTGTCAATCAGTGACCCAGGGATGCAGGTATACAATTCTTTGAAAGTAGCGTCATGGGTAGACAGGCTGGTGAAGCAGGTGTTTGGGATGTTTTCCCTTCACTGGGTAGAGCATTGAGAGTAGGAGTTGGGATGTCATGGTGTATCTATACAGGACATTAGTGAGGCCACTGTACAAGCATTGTTGATTATCTGGAAAAAATCAACTTGTTCACGTATGTCCTTTAGGGAGGGACATCTGGCATTCTTACATGGTCTGGCTCACATGTGACTGCAGTCCCACAGCAATATGGCTGACTCTGAACTGCCTCTGGGCAATTAGCAGTGGGGTAATGTATGCTGGTCCATCCGGTGACATCCTCAGGCCATGAATGAATCAATGAAAATACAGATGTCCATCCCTACCTCTGCAAACAGCTCTAGCTGCAGCAATTCGTACTGACTTTGTAACATTGTTCAGGCCTTTGCCCCTCTCTGTAACACTCTCACCACGTCCAGCATCTTCAATTCTCACTGTTCCGCTACTCTGATTAAATGCTGGCAATGTTTCCTCTTCCTACTACACTCCTTCTGCTCGGAGACTCCCTAGTGATCTCTTTAACCAATGCATCCACATTTCTAAACGTTGGCTTCTTCAGAATTGATAGTTTTTTTTTCATCTCTTAATCAAATCTGTTAAGTCCTGGACCAAGATCGTCCAAAGTGGGGGAGGAGTATTGGAAAGGTGTCGAGCACCTTGAGACTTTCTGTGGGGAAAATGGGCATCCAGGAGAAAACAGCACAAGGAGCACGTGACCACACCAACGCCCCACCCACCCCCTTCCCATGGCCACCTTCTGCAACAGAGTGTAACAGAGTCTGTGGAAAGCCACATTGTTCTGTACAGCCAACTCCAGACCTCCCCCTGCCCACCCCACCCCGAGAGTGGGAGAGAGTCAGCCTCATCTGTCACCCACCGCCAAAGTGATTATGAGATAGGAAGGTTGACTCCCCTCACAATTATCGCAGTGCGTTTGTTATAAATTCAACAATTCACTGTTAATGCAGTGTCTAATAATGTGATATCACTCAGTATCTCTGCATGTGGTATCGCTCGCTGTGTCGGTCTATTTGCTGCCTCTGTCAGCATATCTCCCTCTTAGATCCTGACTCAACAGAATTGTCCACTCCAGGGAGACGCAGCAGCACAGGCAAGGGATGGAGACTGGGATTTTCGAGATCTCTGCTGGACTCAGTGCCACTCTGCATGAGTTATCCTCACTGCATCAGTCTAATTTCCCATTCTGTCTATTTCTTTCTCATGCAGGTAATCAAGATGTTCCTAACTCTTGTCTCATCCATCACCTCATTGAAGCTGGTTGGTCAGCCAGAGAGAGATGGCGAGGGAGATCTGGAGTCTTCAGTAAATCCTGCAGCCGGTAAGATCACTCACAGTAAACAGTATAGGGTGGAGGTAGTAGACATCTATATTCAGACCTGGAAGACAGGACATAGATCCAGAGTGGGGCAAAGAACAGCAACATTCTAGATTTCATTCCCACCATCTTGTGAGGGTCCGGCTTTCACCTCTGCTGTACTGGTCCTCGATATGTCAGCATAGGGGATTGCAGGCATCAATCCTGGCCCATGCTGTATTCGTGATCTCTGTAATATCCTCCAGTCCCGATAATCCTTCCTCTGTTTGGAATCTCCTTCAGTCCACATCACACCTCTGTCTCTATGGCTCTGTCAGGTTCTCCATTCCCTAACACACTAATTCCTAAACTTCTCCAGTAGATACTAAATTCCTTCATCCCTGTAAACCCTGACAGCCCTGTCTATCCCTGTAAGCTCCTCCCATCAATACCAGCCTCCATGTCAATGTCTTTAACCTCTCCATACGTCCCTACCTATGTAATCTTCTCCAGCTCCTACAACCCTTCCTTAGCTGTGAAAAATCTGTAATCTCCTTATCCTTCCCCAATTCTTAGATCTTTATCTTGTTACATTTCATCCTCATTCCCAACACCATACCCCTCATGACCACAGGAACCTCTTTCAGTTTGTGCAACCCTCCCCATCTGTGTAACTGCCTCCAACCCAGCCAACTGGCAACCTCCATGGCCTTTCTATCTATGTAGCCTCCAGAGCCTAGAAGCCTTCTTATATCTGTAAACGTCTTCAGTCACGACAACCTTCTGTATCTCTGTCAGTATACACAATACCCTCCTAGATGAAACAGCCCCCTGACTGTGCCTCTCAGTCTGCCTACCTCTTCCTTTCTCCATCCCTATTCCTATCTCCAGAATCTCATCCAGCTCCCTCTATCTCTGTAAATTGCTCCAATCCCCAAATCCCTTTGTCACATTGACATTCTTGACCAGATGTAACTCTGTTTATCTCCAACATTCTCGAGTCCCTGTAAGCCACCCTATCTCTGTAACCTCTACCCATCTGTTCAACCCCCCACTACTGAGGAATGACTCCCTGTATTCGCCATAAGGCAGATGGAATGACAGTGAACAGATATGATGGAACTGTCTTTCTGGAGATTTAGCTGCAGAATGACCATCGCTGGGAGGTGAATACTGAAGGTTTGTTGGGATAGAGTTATAGAGATGTACAGCATGGAAACCGACTCTAAGGTCCAACCCATCCATACTGAGCAGATATCCCAACCCAATCTAGTCCCAATAGACTAGACAAAAAGCCAACAAGTTGTGAAGGAAGGATGAGGTTAATGCATTAATGAGACAGTCATGTGGATCTGAATATGAAAAGTGGAGCTGAGAATAAGCAAGCAGCAACAACTGTAAGCAGGAATTCTTTTGTAGGCACTAACCAGTGATGGGAATGTCAATATGGTTACAGTCAGGACACTGAATGTACTTATGGCAAGGGCAGTACAGTAACTGTGTGTGACAGTGGTCTCCATGCCGACTGATACAGCAATGAGTATCAGTGCTGTAACGGATAGAATCTTGGATTGTATGTGAGATAGTTTTCTATAACATCATATCATATTTGTAGATCAAATGCTGTGTACTAATAAATATCCAATAATCCCGTTATAAAGGATATTTGTGAGCAGAGACCCATAATATTATGCAGGACATATTGAGTTTGTGCTCAGACCATGAGATGCAGGAGGGGAATGAGGCCATTTGGTCAATTGAGTATGCTCTGTCCTTCAATCAGATTGTGGCTAATCTGATACTGTTCAACTCTACTTTCCTTATTTTTCCACAAAACCCTCGTTTCCCTGATTCATTAAAATCTGCAGGAGGTTACAGAACAGTTGGAGAGATAGACAGAAATGGCAAATTGAGTTTAATCTGGACAAGAGTGAGATGATGTCAAATTCAAGAAGAATGTTAGCATCCTGAGGGATATTGATATACAGAAAGATCTTGGTGCAAGTCAGTAACTCACAGAAAATGGCAACAGAAGTGTTTCAGTTGGGAAGGAAAGCAAATGGAACACTGGCCTTCATTGGTCACAACGTTGGGTATTGTGGTTTGCATCTGATGTTGTAATTGTATAAAACGTTTGTTTGGCCACATTTGGAGCACTGTGTGCAGGTCTCATCTCCTCCCAATAGGGAGGATGTGGAGGCTTTGGAGAGGGTAAAAAAGGGGTTGATCAGCACGTTACCTATGTTATGTTTTTAAGGGTTAGGTGTTAAGAGGAAATTAATCAAAGTTGTATTGCTTTGTGAGAGTATCAGAGGCTGACAGGCAACCAGGTATAGGAATATAATGTTAGGACAGGGATAGATAATGTGGATAGTCAGAATCTCTTTTCCAATGTGAAAGTTTCAAATACCAGAGCGCAGAGGTTTGAGGTGAGAAAGAGAAAGTTTAAATGAGGTGTGTGAGGCAAGTTTTTTTTTTACAGAGAGTTGAAGTTGCCAAGCGAGGTCATAGAAACAGAAATGTGAGTAAAGTTTTGAAGTGGCATTTAGACAGAAACATGAACAGACAGAGAATAGAGGGATATGGACCATGTACATACAGATGAGATGAGTTGAGAATAGCATCATGGACAGCACAGACGTGGTGGGCCGAAGGGCCTGTTGCTGTGCTCTACTGTTCTATTTTCTAACTTCCCAGCATCTGCCCGATCAGAGCCCCTCAGAATCTTGGATGCTTCATTCCATTTCTCTCTCATTATCTAAACTTCAATGGATTCAACCTCAACCTACTCCACCTCTTCTCATTAGAAAATCCCTCCATTCCCAGGATCAGCCAAGTGAACCTTCTCTGGACTGCCTCCAATGCGACAATATCTTTCCTTCAGGAACTCACACTGTTCATAGTATTCTAGGTGTGGTCTGACATGTACCTTGCATTATTTTAGCTAGACCTGCCTATTTTTAGACTCAATTCCCTCTGTAATAAATGTCAGCATTTTATTTGCCTTCTCTATTACCTGCTGATCCTGTGAGATACCTTTTTCACATTGATAAACAGGAACTTTCACAACCCTTTCTACTGTCAATCTGAAACCAAATAGTGTTAGCCTGACAGTAAGTCGGGAGCATACCAAAATTGTTAGAAAGGATATGTCAATATACAATAACTGGCCACTTAGAAACACATATGATAAAAGAGAATTTGTTTTTGAGCCTGTTGGATTTAATTTGATGGTGTGAGTATAAATGGCAGAATAGATAAGCATGCAGGAGGGGTGTAGTGGTATGGGGGATATGGTGTATTTGAATTATCAGAAGCAATTTAGCGCAAGTTACAATAAGGGCTAAAGAGTAACTTGGTAGAGAATAGGGCCCCTTAAAGATCAATAAGGTCGCCTATGTGTGGAACCAACGAGATGGGTGAGATATTAGACATAACAATCTTGTCAATATTTACTGTGGTGAAAGACATGGAAGCTCGGGAACTTGGGGAAATAAATAGTGATGTCTTGGAAAGAATCCTCAACAAAGAAGAGAAAGTGCAGGAATCTTAAAACAAATAAAGGTAGATCAATCCTCAGTAGCTCATTAGGTCTATCCTTGAATATTGTGGGAAGCGAGGGAAGAGATTACAAAGTCCCTTACAGAAATATTTATTTTATCAACAGACACAGTGAAATGTTGGAAGACTGGAGGTTGGCTAATGCTGTTCCATCACTGAAGGACTACAGGGAAAAGCCAGGAAATTACAGCCCCGTGAGACCAGTGATGGGGAAGTTGTTGGAGAAGTTTCTGAGAGAAAGGAACTCCTTATATTTACAAAGACAAGGGCTGATTTGAGGTGGTCAGCACGGCTTTGTGAGTGGAAAACCATGTTTCACAAACCGGATTGACTCTTCGAGGAGGTGGCCAAAGATAGATGAAGGCAGAGCAGTCAACGTTGTCTACGTGGACTTTAGCATCTAATCAAGAGGAAGAAGGAAGCTTACTTAAGGTTGAGGAAGCAAGGATCAGACAGGGCTTCAGAGAGTTACATTGGGTGGCACGGTGTCTCAGTGGTTAGCACTGCTACCTCATAGCACCACGGACTCCATTTTGATTACAGCTGCAGGCTGTGGGGAGTTTGCACATTCTGTGCTCCTGTTTCCACTCACAGTCCAAAGATGTGCAGATTAGGTGACTCAGCCATGCTAAATTACCCATAGTGTTCAGGGATAGGTAGGTTTGGTGCATTAATCAGTGCAAATGGAGAGTAATTGGGTGGGGGAATGGGGCTGGGTTGGATACTGTTTGAAGGGTTGATAGGGAGTTCTTGGGTCAAATGGCCCATTTCCACACT
>NW_025206649.1:0-11989 GCF_004010195.1 Chiloscyllium plagiosum | reverse complement strand
TATCACGCTGATATGTAATATTTGTGATGATGCATGAGGTACTTGGACAGAAACAACACAGTAAAATGACTGACTTCTTACATTGATACAAGGGAACAGATGTAAGCATGCAGTAAGTTAACATACTTTCACCAAATATTGCAGACACAATGTAATAGCATGAATTTACAATATTATTGCATTGGGGAAGATTGATATTCAAACGCATGAAGTGTGTATTCAGTTAGAGAATGAAGAATTTGAGTCTGAAACTCGGGTCCTGAAACTAAACAAATAATTGATGCA
Organism: Chiloscyllium plagiosum; assembly: GCF_004010195.1. Classification (NCBI taxonomy): domain Eukaryota; kingdom Metazoa; phylum Chordata; class Chondrichthyes; order Orectolobiformes; family Hemiscylliidae; genus Chiloscyllium; species Chiloscyllium plagiosum. The sequence goes on along the minus strand of NW_025206649.1, from coordinate 11,704 downwards.
TGAATGAGCAATGATAGATTGAGGAACCTTAGTAAAGAGATTCATTGGATAGATAATTACTAAAGAGGAATAAATGCCTGAATGACTTTCAACAATTATTTAGTTGCCTTCAGGTCAATAATAAGACTGGACATGTGAGAGTGTGCAGGACTGACTGAATGAGTTTGGACTGATAGTGTTGGTGTAGTGCGGTTGGATTCATTTGTGGAATCCCTCCCCAAAGACTGCTTTGGTGAGCACATCCAACATGCATGTGTGTGAGATCCTGTCAAATACCTTCTGGTCTCGGCTGATGAGGGAGCTTCCAACTCGTCTGTCCTGCACATAGACGATTCTATCCCTGAGAAGTGTGAGGCTGACTGTACAGGTTGGGTTTGTTTGGAGTGAACCACTGATTTGAAAGTAGGTCTAACTCGATTAGTGATGACCTTAGACAGATTATTTCTATTAATATTCAACAATGAAATTGGTCATCAGTCGTCCTACTCTCCCTTCTGACTGTAAAGGAGGGGAATGATAACTTTCCTCATGGATTCGCAAAGGCTACCTGTTAGAAGCATGCTGTTGTCCACTTCCAGCAGTTCCTGGCCAATCACAACTCACAGAGTCCAATACAACTCATCTGGTAAGCCGTCCCTTCTGCGAGTATTACAATTTTTGGAGGACTTGAGGCTCTTGGTCAGCACATCTGGAGTCAATGGTTGGTGCAACCTCTCTCGTGTGCTGTCATCGAAGACCTACATGATGGCAAGGAATGACCAGGAGGCCATGCTGTCTGTGGGCGTTGTGTCATATACTCTGGCACAAGTGGATTTGCTCATCCTCAGAATGTCAGACTGAGATAATGTTGCAGAGCCATCAGTTTCCTTCAGGCTCTGAGCACAGAGATCTTCCCGTGCAATTTCTGGAAGACCAAGCGTGAGCATGACTCATCCTACTCCACGGTGTGGACCTTGGACAGGGAGATTGTCTTGGAGGCTTCTGACATACAGAGTGAGGCACGCCCGGGAGATTCTCCATAATATCAAACCCCATTGTCTGCAGCAGTTGTTTGTTCTGCATACCTTTCTGGAGTTTATACAGATCTCCCTGTTTCTCTCTCATCTTCAGAAGATCTTTGCGAATAAAATATTCTTGAGGTTCCCCGACAAGGTTCTCCCTTTTAAGCTCCTCCATGTTTTCTGGGATCAGCAGTTCCATGTTCAGATTTCACATTATCTTGTTGGCCAGCAGGAGGCAGTGGTCAGAGAAGAATGCCTATGTGGCTTCGGTGGATTTGACCAAAACAAATCCCAACCTCTCTCGTCTCACTTCACAGGAGAAGTACTGAATCCATGGTGAAAGTCCATCCTCCCCTTCCTCAAGAATTTCTGTTTTAAGATGGCAGGCATTTGACAGGTTAGGCAGCTTTTCAGTATTATGAGCCCATTTTATTCCAATCACCAGGCCAGTCTCATAATTGTTTCTTCTTTTCACTCTCATCTTCATCCTTATCTTCTCTTCCTTGTTGCGGTCTTGGTAGAGGAAGATGGCGTCAGTGGTGTCTACAGCAGCAGCGTTGTGGGAAATGGTCAACTCCTTGATTAACAATTTTGCCTTAGCATTTTTCAGGAGAAAAGACATCAATATTAACGTTTCACTCATGTCCTTTAGGGAAGGAAACGACCATCCTTACCTGGTCTGGCCTATATGTGATTCAAGTCCCACAACAATTTGTTTCACTCTCAACGGCCTCTGAGAATGACAATAATTGGTCTCCTAAATGGTGAGGCGCTCATCCCATGTAAGGCCACAGATGTTACGCTGCAGGTAAGAAAAGCCCTGGTTCGATCCCTTTGGTACTACTGGAAGGACCACACCTTTGGAAGGATATATTGGCCTTAGAAGGAATACATAGCAGATTTGCAAGGAATGATACCTCTACTTTTGGGGTTTAGCTGTGAGGACAGACTGCACTCTCTCGAGGTCTGCTCTCTCTCGAGATTATAAGGCAGGGTAGTTAAAAATAAACTATATCCCCTGGTCGGCGATTCTCGAACAAAAGGAAATAGCCTTTAAATTAGGGCCAGTGTGTTCAGGAGAAATGTTAAGAAGCAGTTCTGCTTGTGGAAAGCTTGTGGAAAGTTGGAATGGTATTTAATGCTGGTTCAGATGTTAATTTTAAATCTGAGATAGATTTTGTCTTTGTTATGCATACATATGCCAGAATAACTCACAAACACAGGCGTGTTTGAAATTACCTTGCAGATCCGCCAATGAATGGCAGAATACGCTTGAGAGGGCTGAATGCTATGTCCCTTTGACTATTAATCTCTTCCCAGAAACGATCCAAGGCATTGACATTTTTCCTAAAGTGTGGTACAGGGAAATGGGCAGAAATCAATTTTGACTCATTACAAGACTTTCACTTTTCTATGGTTCAAAGCAGATCTGCTTCCCTCAATCGTGGCTGAAACCGTGAATTATACTGTTTTAGCAACATTTCCCACACGTTTGTGCTCTAACTGGATATTATATGGATTTTTACAAGCCTGCCCAACCTGCCCAGTCATTTTCCAAAAAAAAAGTACACCTCCGAGTCTTGACCTTATGACATCCCCTCCAGAATTGGGCCAGTTCATTTATAGTGTCGCTCTTTACAAAAACAAATGAAACAATTCTCACGCCCTATATTATCCAATATTTGTCTACCCCTTTCCCTGGTTAATGGTTTAAATATACATAGAAATATCACATTAATTGACTGTGAAGAGTTGAAGTTTTTAGAATATTGCACGGAACCTTCATTTAAGATATTCCTTCACAGGAGAACAGATGGCCAGAGACTTGCAAATTTCACCAGCAGATTTTATTTTTAATTCAATTGACAAAGCATTGCTTCGTTTTTAATCACTGGATGAGTGTGCTGTTATCATAGACAAACTCTGCAACACTAGAATAGGAGAAGGCCATTCAGCCCCTTCTCCAGGCTATTACACTGGAACAGGATGCCATTCAGCTCTGATTACTCTTGACTGCTAGTAGAAGACTTGCTGAGTTTTTCCAGCAATTTCTGATTTTGTTTTTGATTGACAGCATCCGCAGTTCTATCTGTTTTTATTCAGCCCCTTCTCCAGCCTGCTACAAAAAGGAGGATTTCAGTAGGTGGAGGAGATGGCCTCGTCGACCTATTGCTGGATAGTTAATCAAGAGAGCGAGTTAATGTTCTGGGGACCCAAATTCAATTCCCAAACAGCAGATGGTGCAATTTGAATTCAGTAAATGCCTGGAATTAAAGAGGCTAATGATGACCACAAATCCAATATTAATTATTGATCCACTCATGTCCTTTCGAGAGGGAAAACTCCATCCATAAATGGTCAGGTGCACATGTGATTCCAGACCCACAACAATGTGGTTGACGCTCCTAAAGTGTGGTACTGAGAAATGGGCAGAAATCAATTTTGACTCATTACAAGACTTTCACTTTTCTATGGTTCAAAGCAGATCTGCTTCCCTCAATCGTGGCTGAAACCGTGAATTATACTGTATTAGTAACATTTCCCACACGTTTGTGCTCTAACTGGATATTACATGGATTTTTACAAGCCTGCCCAACCTGCCCAGTCATTTTCCAAAAAAAAAAGTACACCTCCGAGTCTTGACGTTATGACATCCCCTCCAGAATTGGGCCAGTTCATTTATAGTGTCGCTCTTTACAAAAACAAATGAAACAATTCTCAGGCCCTATATTATCCAATATTTGTCGACCCCTTTCCCTGGTTAATGGTTTAAATATACATAGAAATATCACATTAACTGACTGTGAAGAGTTGAAGTTTTTAGAATATTGCACGGAACCTTCATTTAAGATATTCCTTCACAGGAGAACAGAGACTTGCAAATTTCACCAGCAGATTTTATTTTTAATTCAATTGACAAAGCATTGCTTCGTTTTTAATCACTGGATGAGTGTGCTGTTATCATAGACAAACTCTGCAACACTAGAATAGGAGAAGGCCATTCAGCCCCTTCTCCAGGCTATTACACTGGAACAGGATGCCATTCAGCTCTGATTACTCTTGACAGATGCTAGTAGACTTGCTGAGTTTTTCCAGCAATTTCTGATTTTGTTTTTGATTGACAGCATCCGCAGTTCTATCTGTATTTATTCAGCCCCTTCTCCAGCCTGCTACAAAAAGGAGGCCATTCAGTAGGTGGAGGAGATGGCCTCGTCGACCTATTGCTGGATAGTTAATCAAGAGAGCGAGTTAATGTTCTGGGGACCCAAATTCAATTCCCAACACAGCAGATGGTGCAATTTGAATTCAGTAAATGCCTGGAATTAAAGAGGCTAATGATGACCACAAATCCAATATTAATTATTGACCACTCATGTCCTTTCGAGAGGGAAAAATCCATCCATAAATGGTCAGGTGCACATGTGATTCCAGACCCACAACAATGTGGTTGACGCTTAACTGCTCTCTCGGCAGTTAGAGATGGGCAACAATGCTGGCGCTCGTCAGCAATGCCCTCACCCCATGACTGAATGGAAAAGCCCATTTTTGAGACTGATACAGAGGAAGAGGAGGAGGCAGTTTAGCTCAGTTTGAGGTGGTAAAGAGGAGAGGTTGAAGGCCATTCATCCCCTCTCGTATGACTACAAGAACAGGAAAAGGGCATTACGTCAATTCACACTGTGTTCATGAAAAAGCGAAGGCAGGAGGGATAGGGAATGTATGAGGAGCGTGGGTGTGTGTGAGGTTCAACGACAACTCCATTGGGAATGAGGGAAAGAAGGTGAGGTGGAGAGAGGTGATCCTGGGAGGCAAAGCAAATGGACAGAGGGAGAGCCAAGGCTCAGTATTGTGGTTTAGAAATTTGAAGGAATGTGACTTCTTGTGTGGAAACTTCTCCCTATGAATCAACATTTAAGCCAATATCTGTATTCAGTTATCTCTATTAATTTCCCCATATTTCATCCTTCCTTTATTATTCTGCAATAACTCCTCCCCATTACTCTTAATCTACCTTTGATCCTGAATATTCCATTGTATTTAACCATCTCTCTCTCTCTTCTGCTCAGTTCAACCCTCTCCCTATTACTTTCTATTTAATATTGTCCCTATTATTTTATGTTTAACCTCTCACGATAATTCTCCACTGAACCCACTCTATTTCAATGGATATTTGAGACGACATTCTTTAACCCTGTCTCTGAATTCAGTTTTCTCCCTATTGCTCACTAATTAGCCTTCTCACTATTAGTCTCCATTTAATCCTCTCCACTCTGTATTTAACAATCTCATTTTTCCTGTATTTAAGACTTTCCCAATTATACTGCATTCAACTCTCTTCTCATTAGTCTCTATTTAGTTCTTTCTCTATTACACTGTTTTACTCCACTTCCTTTCCCCTTAACGTAATTCTCACTGCACTCCACTCTACTTAACATACTACCTGTTATTCTGTATCAAATCTTCGTATGTTCCATAAAGTTTAGTAACCCGTCATCAAGTCACTGATTTTACGCATACGCAGTGTGTGACACTGACCCAGCCAGCACAAAGCTGGTTACTTGAGTGAGCAGAACCCCTGACATTCCTGTTTATTGCTGTCAGCCAAAACCCTCGACTAGACCAGGTTAACAGTCCCATATTCAATGAGATCAATCTGGCTTACCTCAATATACTCGCTACATTCTCCCCTGTATTAAAACGCACCATGTGCCCCTGTAATAGATACTCTTCCTCTTACTATGTACATAATTCTCCCATTATTGCTTTCTATGAAATCTTCTCCCTGTTCTGTCTTCAACATCCCGCTCCCATTCCCAGCATTCAGCTCTCTCCCTATTATTCCCTCTTTAACCCACTGTAATTGTATGTTTAAGAATCTCCTGATTATTCTTGATTAAGTACTCTGCCAATTACAATCGTTAACCCTCTTTTTATTTGTATTTAGCTCTCTCTCTTTTCCCAGTGCTCGTCAATTATCGCCTCCTCCACACCCCTGCCAGAATATGTGTTTTGTGCTAGAATACTGAGAGATTGGGTGTCCCAGCCTCATCATTCAACACGACACGCGAACAGACAATGTCAGTGACTACCCAAGTTTAACTTTTGTAAGCTCGAATTGGATTCCAATCTTAGCAAAGTTGAAGAGTTGAGGTTGAAACACCCAGCAGTGGATGAGGAACTGTGACTGTTGTCTCTTTTGACATGGAGAGATCGCACTGACCTGCCTGTAAACTTCCTTTACATTCTCTTTTCCAGGAGAATCATTTTCTCCATCCTGCCCTGTCATTTTCTCTACTCCTTTGGGATTCAACAGATTGCTGTTTCTATTCATGAACAGGTGAAACGGGGACCCGGTTCTCAGCTACTATCAGTGATTGTATTCATTACTGATCTGAATGATTAATGTGAATGGATATTTCATCGCCCGAATGAACTGCTAACGGAACTTCGATTGAATCAAACAATAAATAAATACGTTTGTGCAGCAAATTAAACTTAGCAGCAGCCATCCGACTTGATGAATTCCATACTTCGGCTCTATGTCATCTGCTCTTCTTATATTGTAATATATGAATTTTATGACATGCACCAGACACCAGACACAGAAGTAACCTCTCAGAGTGTTGAGCTGCAGGATTAAAGCAAATGGAACCAAAATCTGAAAGTCTTGCCAAACCGGTTAAGTCCAACAATGCAGAATCAGTATTACAGTTTGGTTTGATATCTCATTCCCCTGGAATATTATTAATGATCAAATTAGATTCATATAAAGTTCTTTAAAACAAATATGAGTGCAGGTTGTTGCTGGTACTGAAGTTGAAGTTCTCTCGGTGCATTTTTTTTAGCTTCTGGCAAAAAATAGCCGCACGTCAATCACAAGAGAAAGTGTCGGGTGAACAGAATGAACAGTCTCATACTCCATACAACAGGACAGTGATGATACTGTACACAAGGATGATATTCAGGAGAGATTCCAGAAAGTAATAATATCCCATTGCGTTTGACATCTGTGCTAGTTGCCATAAGGTCAGATATTGTTGTGACTATTAGTTCGCCAATAGATTGCGAGTTGTGCAAGGAGCAAGGGAGCATTTTCTCTTCTCAGAATGACAATCGTCTCTAAATTAACTGCAAGACGGAGAAAGGACAAGACCCTGCAAATTTACTGATCAAATCACCATCCGACGCAAAAAGGAGGAGGTGGACTCAATAGGTCGTTTGGGGTGTAGATAAGAGATTGGAAAAGTTCAACCTGATCCAACGTGGTTCCAAGCGAACCACCTTTTCATAGAATCAGAACAAGGATTGGGATAACGACTCGGGGAGGAGCTGCGAATTTGAATAACTTAATAATTTGCATGTCTCTTCAGTGAACGGTTTCACGGGAAAAAGTCTTCCCACCAGAACCCAAAACTCACCTCGAGATATATATCAGTGATTAATTGATTTTCTCAGTTCTACTCCTCGATCCATGCACCACAACACGTCCTGAACTAATCGCCGTTCCCCATCCATGGCTTGACTTTGAACATAGCCAAAACACACATAATATATCTTATGCAGAGGGTCATCGCATGCACCCTCTGATTAAATCTCTTTCCCTTTCATTTAGATATATGACAAGGTGGAATTAGAAGCAAGATGGAGATGGTGGCATTATTAATAGGCGAGATCTGAAGCACGAGACGAATTGCTCCACTCTGTAGGTGAAGTTGTAAACCACCAGGTATCGGATCACTTCTAAGAATGGTGGCATCATTTGACATACCTAAATTTGTCACAGTTTGGCTTCTCAGAGTAATCGGATCCAGCCTTCAATCTTGAGTCTCACAGTTGGGGTGGTGAAATCCAAGCCTGAAAATTAGAAGTATTTGGGGTCTGGAGAAATAAGATCAGGTCAGAGATTAGAAGTCCTGCACTGAGAAACCCAACTCCTGAATACATATTCCCAACCCCTGCACCCAACCATAATAAGCCTTTCCACCATCTACAAAGCACAAATCAGGAGTGTAATGGAATACTCCCATGTGCCTGGATCAGTGAAGATCCAACAACACTCAAAGGCTGGACACTATCCAGATCAAAACAGCACCCTGTTGCCTGACATCACATCCACAAGCATCCACTCCCTCCACCACCGAGGCTCAGTCGCAAGACGTGTGCTGTCTACAAGATGCATTGCAGAAATTCAACAAAGATTCTTTAGAACGCACCTCTGTACTCAAGAACACAACCCATCTAGAAGCACAAAGATAGCAGATACATGAAATCGAACCCCTTGCAAGTTCTCCTCCAAGCCATTCACCATCCTGACTTGGAATAATATTAGAGTTGCTTCAGCACCATTGGGTCACAATCTTGGAATGCATTCCCTGTGCGTTGAGGTGATGCTGTAGGTTTGAAAGTTCATTTTGTCACACTTTTATTTCTAAGGGTGGGTTGAAGAGAGAGGTGAAGAGCTGTCTACTTGGAGAGTCAATAAATCAAACAGTTTGTGAGGTCTTGGTTTCTTTTAACCGTTGGAACAAGAGAAGTAGCTTGACTGGGCGTGGCCAGTTGTCTCATAGCAAGGTTTCTAAGTTTTTCCTTTCGTGTTTAGATTTAGCTTTAAACAGTCGCTATTGTTGCATTGAATAAGTGGAATAACTGGAATAAGTGGAAACCTGTCTCTAAAACAATACATATTGTCCAGTATTTTTTTCCAACTTGTGCACTAGTCAACTTGTGAATGTACAGAAAAATAGTACAAATTCTTAACCGGGAGAGTGCCTATATTCCTCAGAAAGTAAGGATGTGAATTCAGTAGATCTGCAAAGGGTGTCAGAGAAACAGATTTAGAAGTCAGTTAAAATAGATTTGCAACTTTACAAAATAATGAAAGTGGTAATTCATCAGTTCAGTTCATTTATGAAGGAATACAATTAAACAAATAAAAGCCTGCTATTCAGCTAATATTAGACTTTATTTTAGCAATACATATGTCATACTGGTCTGTGTATTACTGAAATGCGATGTTTTGGTTAAATTCCTTCAAATCTTTGACATTCTGCAGCAAAGGGCGCCAAATCCTGCACTCCAGCCAGGTTGAGTTCCGGAATGAATCAACAACCTTAACATTCGAAGAAAGCAACAGAAGCAAAATTTAGAAACAACAGATAATATTATAACAACAGACGCAATCACATTCAATCATACACTCACAAGCTGTCAGTCACTTACAGGTGCATGCACAAGATACTGACACACATACACACACACACACACACACTTGTAAAGCCTTACACAGCCATTGTAACACTTCGTCACAAAATCGTACACGCACTTTTCATACGAATCAAGCACACCTACAAGAAAACATTTGTCTCTCAAGCCATCTCCACCACAAACCCAGGTACAACCCTGCACATAAGGAAGTCTTGATGTTGAGTGAGTCACCCACCTCTGGTCACACTTCATTTGGCCATGTTAGAAGCAAGGCTGGAATGAGACCAAGAGTTTACAGGCCGGGGTGGAACACAAACACGGCATCACCGAGCAGGTTATTGCTGAACAGATGCTGCTTGTTGATGATACGTTCCATCACTTTACTAATATTCGATATAGTAACTTCAACACTTTCGCGATGTTTGATTTAAAACTGCCTGTGTGTCATGGTTTTCTCTATTCTGCAATTTTTCCATGTTAGAGTGGCACTGTGACCCTCTAATCTGCCAGGGTGCTCCACTCTTCAGAATCTTCAGATTTTGGGAAGGTACAACATTATGTGTCACTTTCAACTCCACTACATCACATTCCACAAAGCCCACATCCCAACCAACTCTCCGCCTACATACACCACACACACACACTTCAGCGGCATGAATTTTCCTCATCTCCCAGCTCCTGGATTAGTTTGAATGAAGTTCTCCAGAACTCTGGTAAACTAGTGTTAATTGTCTTCAATTCTCACCTCGCAATAGACATTGGTGTCCTTCGGTTCACTGGCAATTATTTGCATCATCTTGTGTAAAGGTAGAACTAAATAAGTTGTTTAATTGCACTGTCATTTCCTTGAATCGCATGGTCTATTTTTGGATTGTAAATAACACACATTTTCTTCATTGATGATTTTGTGTTTACTTGCCCTTAGAATCTCCTGCATTCTGCATTTATGTTCCCACCAAGTTTAACCATTGGAGTCACAACATGTAGGAGAAGAAGTAAGCCATTCGCCCCATCGGGACTCTCTGCCAACCAATGTGGTCACAGCTCAGAGAGATTATTAATGGTTAACGATTGTGTTTATGTGTGAGAGATTAACAGATTAAATGTGCTCATCATAGGTACCCGACAATGCAGAATTTGGCCATGAGGGATGGGACGGGAGCGTTAGAGAGTGAGTGAAGAGAAAGACTGCGATAGGCTGTGACAGGGAGAGACAGAGACAGAGAGAGAAACAAGCTCTGAGAGAGACAAAAAGAGAGGAGAGGGACTCCAAGAGGCTCATAACGAGAGAGAAAGGGAGAGGTGAAGGACAGTGAGAGGCTGAGAGAGATGGGGAGAGGGAGAGACACAGAGATAACAAGAGGCTATGAGAGATGGCGAGAAATGAGAGGGTTAGTGAGAGACTGACAGAGCTGGAGATGAGAAAGGCAGTGACAGGCTGAAAGAGTTAGAAAGGATGACAATGAGAGGCTGAAAGAGAAAGAACAAGAAAGGAGAGGGAGAGCAGTAAATTGTTAGAGAGGAGAGAATGAGTGAGAGCCTGAGACTGAGAGAGAGAGAGTCTGGGAGAGAGATACAAAGATAGAGACGAAGAGAGAACAAGTGGTTGTGAAAGATTCAAAGATAGTGAGAGAGTGAACGACAATAGAGACGGCGAATGGAAGAGGGAGAGAGAGGTTGAGAGACAATGAGACAGCAAGAGGGTGAGTGCGACTGATAGAGAGCATGTAAACAACAACGATCGTGTGAGACACAGCAAAACAGACTGCTATGCAATACTCCAATCATGGTCTCACCAATGACTTGTGCAGCCATAATATGATGTCACGACTATCCCATACAGTCGACCTGAGACGCTACTTTCAAGGAACCAGGTAATTGCAACCCTTGGCCTCTCTGACCGTGGGTTCTACCATTAATTGTGTATGTACTACCCTGGATTGTTTTCTGTCAAACATTGATGTTTTCTTAGAATGACAATCACCATCATTCATTGCCCATCATTCATTGCCCATTTGCCACTTCTGGATAAAAATTCCAGTTCACAGAAGGTTAACATGATCATACAGCCAGAAATCAGGGGGACAATTCTTGTGTTGCCGTTGTTTGAAGTCAGGAAGTGAGAAAGCCTCGCTGTGAACATACAGGGAGTTTGGGGGCGAAAATATCTACCATAGGAAATAAACGATTTGCAAATTCAGAAAATGAAAGTAGAAATTTTACATGCTGTGGCAATCAACAGGATGAAAAATATTGTGTGTGTGCAGTTCTTATCAGAAATTGGAGGAGGACAGGTGGGAAAAGGCATCACATTATTGCAACGCTGTACTGATATTTTAAAACATAGCTAGGGTCAATTGCGCCCCCTGACTTTTCACTCCCCCCACCCCCGCCTGACGGTGGCACCCAGTTTCCCATCCCCCTAACTTTCGTTCTCGTGACTTTGTACCTCCACCACCAAACTATTTCCAAAAGCAATATGTAGGTTGGGGAACGTG
>NW_025206648.1:4476-11988 GCF_004010195.1 Chiloscyllium plagiosum | reverse complement strand
AGTGATCGTGACGCAGTAAGTGTGAAGTTGTCAGGCTGATAGTGTTGCAGTAAGTATGAGGGGTTCAGGGTTATACTGACACAGAATGTTTTGAGAGGATATCAGGCTGATAGCCATGCCGTCAGTGATACGGGTCAAGGTGATAGTGACACAGTAAGTGTGAGGGTATCAGGACGATAGTGAAGCAGTAGGTGTGAGGTAGTCAGGCGAATAGTGAAGTAGTTTGTGTGCGGATGTCAGGGTGATAATGACGCAGTAAGTGTGAGGGCATCAGGCTCTTCGGGATGCAGTAAGTGTTAGACAATCAGGATGACAGTGACGCAGAAATTTTGAGAGGGTATCAGGCTGATAGCCATGAAGTCAGTGAGACGGGTCAAGGTGATATTGATGCAGTAAATGTGATGTTTTCAGAACGATCTTGAAGGAGCAGGTGTGAGGTTGTCAGGCAAATAGTGACGCAGTTTATGTGCGAGTATCAGGGTGATAGTCATGCAGTGTGTGACGATCAGTATGATAGTGACACAGCAATAGTGATATGGTCAGGCTGATAGTGACGCAGTAAGTGTGTGGGTGTCATGAAGATAGTGATGCAGTAAGTGTGAGGAAGTGAGAATATTAGTGATGCAGTAAGTGTGAGACGTCAGGGTGATAGTGACGCAGTAATTGTGAGGTGGTCAGTGTGATAGTAACGCTTTGTGTGGGAGGGGGTCGGGCTGATAGTGACGCAGACAGTATAACGGGCTCAGTGTGATAATGAAGCATTAAGTGTCATTGCGTCACGCTGATAGTGACGCAGTAGGGGAGATGATATAAGCGTGATAGTTTTGCAGTAAATACTAGTTGGCCCTGGTGACAGTGACGCTGTAAGTGCGAGACGTTCAGGTTGATAGTAATGGGGTATGTGTGACTGGGTCAGGCTGATAGAGACGCAGTGTGTTTGAGGGTGTCAGACTGATAGTGCAGCATTAAGAGTGAGTTTGTCCGGGTGATAGTGATGCGGTAAATGTGAGGGTGTCAGTCTGATAATGACACAGTACGCTGAGGGGTTTGAGTGAAAATGATGCAGTAAGCGTGTGGGCATGATGGTGATAGTAACGCAGTAAGTGTGATGTTTTCAGGATGATAGTGACTCAATGATTCTGAGGGTGTCAGACTTTAGTGGCTCAGAAAGTGTAGGTGGGTCAGGGTGATAGTGACGCAGTAAGTGTGAGGTGTTCAGGTCGATAGTGACTCAGCATGTGCGAGGTGGCCAGGCTGATACAAACGCAGGACGTGTGAGGGGTAATAGTGATAGGGACACAGTGAGTGCAAGGCGTTCAAAGTGATAGTGATGCATAAGTGTGAGATGGTCAGGCTGATAGTCACGGAGTAAATATGAGGGCGTCAGACTGATAGTGATACAGTAGGGGTGATGGCCTAAGGGTTATAGGGGTGATGGCCTAAGGGTGCGAGTGGGTCTGGGTGATAGTGACGTAGAAAGTGTGACGTCTTAGGCTGATGGTGACGCAGTATGCGTGAGGGGGTCAGGATGAAAGTGACACAGAAAGTGTGAGGAAGTCCAGCTAATAGTGATGCAGTAAGTATGAGTGAGTCAGGGTGATAGTGACGCAATACGTGCGAGGGTGTCTCGCTTATAGTGACACCATAAGTGTGAGGGATCATGGAGATTGGGATGCAGTAAGTGTGAGGGGGTCATGATGATAGTGACGCAGTCAGTGTGATGGGTCCAACAAAAAGTGATGTCGTATGTGTCAGTTGCTGGGCGTGATAGTGGTGCAGCATGTGTGAGGGGGGGTTTTGCTGATGGAGGTGCAGTCAGTGTGAGGGGTCAAGGTGATAGGGACACAATAAAGTCGTGTGGTACAAAGTGATAGTGACGCAGTAAGTGTGAAGGTGTCCGGCTAATAGAGATGCAGTAAATATGAGGGGTTCCAAATGATACTGACCGAGAAAGTTTCAGACGGTGTCATTCTGATAGTGACGCAGTAAGTGTGAGGGTGTCAGGCTGATAGTGCAGCAGTAACAGTGAGGTTCCCTGGGTGATAGTGATGCGGTAAGTGTGAGGGCGTTAGGCTGATAGTGATGCAGTAAGTCTTGGGGATAGGGTGACAGTGACGCAGTATTTGCGAGGGTTCAGGTTAAGAGTGACGTAGTATCAGGGTGATAGTGTCACAGAAAGTCTGAGTGGTTTGGCTGAAAATGATGCAGTGAGCATGTGAGCGTGATGGTGATAATGACGCAATAAGTGTTAGGGTGTCAGGCTAATAGTGATGCAGTTGGTGTGAAGGCGTAAGGGTGATAGTGACGCAGTAATTGTGAGTGGGTCAGGGCACCAGTGACGCAGTAGTGTCCGGGGGGTCCAGCTAATAGTGACGCAGTAAGTGTGGGGGTGTCTCACTGATAGTGACACTGTAAGTGTGAGGGTTCAGGTAGATTGGGACGCAATAACTGTGAGGGGGACAGTCTGATAGTGACACAGTCAGTGTGAGTGAGACAGCAAAAGGTAATGTCAAATGTGTGAGTGGCTCAGCCTGATAGTGATGCAGCATGTGTGGTGGTCATGCTGAGAGCGATGCAGTAAGTGTGAGGGGTCAGTGTGGTAGGGATGCAGTCAGTTCGTGGGGGGTTTCAGAGTGATAGTGACGCAGTAAGTGTGAAGGTGTCAGGCTGATAGTAATACAGTAAGTATGCGGGATTCAGAGTGATGCTGACGCAGAAGGTTTGAGACGGTATCTGGCTGATAATGACGTAATAAGGGTGAGGTGTCAAGGTGATAGTGACACAGTAAGTGTGGGTGTGTCAGGCTGATAGTGATACAGTAATTATGAGGGGTTAATATTGATACTGACGCAGGAAGTTTGAGACGGTAACAGGCTGATAATGATGCAGCCACTGTGAGGGTTCAAGGAGATGCAGCAAGTGTGAGGGTGTCAGGACAAGAGTGAAGCAGTACATGTTTCTAGTCGAATAAAGACGCGTTTTGTGTGCGGGTGTCAGGTGATAATGACGAAGTAAGTGTGAGGGCGTCAGGCTCTTCTTGATGCAGTAAGTATTAGACGATCAGAGTGACACTGACGCAGAACGTGTGGGAGGATATCAGGCTGATAGTGATGCCATCAGTGTGAGGGGTCAAAGTGACAGTGACGCAGTAAGTGCGAGGGTATCAGGACGATAGTGAATCAGTAGGTGTGAGGTTATCAGGGTAAGAATGACGCAGTATGTGGGCGAATGTCAGGGTGAGAGTGACGCAGTAAGTGTGACGGCTTCAGGCTCTTTGTGATGCATTAAGAGTGAGACGATCAGAGTGATAGTGATGTAGTAAGTGTGAAGTGGTCAGGCTATTTGTGATGCAGTAAAGGTGAGATGTCAGGGTGATAGTGACGCAGTATTGATGATGGTGTCAGTATGATAGTGACGCAGTAAGTCTGAGGGCATCAGGCTTTAGTGACACACAAAGTGTGAGGGCATGAAGGTGATAGTGAGGCAGTAAATGTGAGGGGTCCAGCTAATAATGATGTCGTAATTGTAAGTGGGTCAGGGTGGTAGTGTTGCTGTAACTGTGAAGGGGTCAGTGCGATAGTGACCAGTATGCGTTCAGATTGACAGTGATGCAGCAAGTGTGATGAGTCAGGCTGATAGTGACGTAGTATGTGTGAGAGGGTCAGGCGAAGAGTGACGCAGTAAGTGTGATGGGGTCAGGGTGATAGTGGAGCAATAAATGTGAGTGGGTCAGGCTGATAGTGACACAGTAGGGGTGATTGCGTAAGGGTGATAGTGAATCAGTAAATGTGAGGCGAGTTTGATAGTGACAGAGGAAGTGAGATGGCTCAGGCTGATGGTGACGTAGTATGAGTGAGGGGGTCAGAGTGACAGTGACGCAGTAAGTGTGAAGGAGTCCAGCTAATAATGATGCAGTGTGAGTGGGTCCGGGTGATAATGACGCAATAATTGTGAGGGTGTCTCGCTGAAAGTGACACTGTACGTGTGTGGGGTCAGACTGATAGTGATGCAGTAAGTGTGAAGAGTTAGTGTGATAGAGATTCAGTACGTATGAGGAGTTAGGCTGTTAGTGACCAAGTATTTGTGAAGAGTCACGGTGATAGTGATGCAGCTTGTGTGTGGGCATCAGGCTGATAGTGACGCAGTAATTGTGAAGTGTTGAGGCACATAGTAATGCAGTATTTGTGACGTGCTCAGAGTGCTAGTGACGCAGTAATTGTGAGGGGGTCGGCCGATAGTGACGCAGTTAGTGTAATGTGTCTGCATGATAGTTAAAAGTGATGTCGCAAGTATGAGTCACTCAGCGTGGTAGAGATGCAGCATGTGTGAGGAGGGTCATGCTGATGGAGATGCAGTAAGTGTGAGCGGTTCAGGGTGATACTGATGCAGAAAGTTTGAGAGGGTATCAGGCTGATAGCGACGCAGTCAGTGTGAGGGTCTCAGGACGATCGTGAAGCAGTATGTGTGAGTTTGTCAGGTTAAGAGAGATGCAGTTTGCGTGCGGGTATTATGGTGATAATGACGCAGTAGGTGTGTGACGATCAGCGTAATAGGGACACATTAAAAGGTAAAGGTTCAGGCTGATAGTGACGTAGTAGGTGTGCAGGTGTCAGGGGATAGCGATGCAGTAAGTGTGAGGAGGTCAGGATATTAGTGATGCAGTAAGAGTGAAACGTCAAGATGATTGTGACGCAGTAATTGTGAGGTGGTCAATGTGATAGTAACGCATTATATGCGAGGGGCTCAGGCTAATAGTGCGCAGAAAGTGTGAGGGCTCAGGGTAATAATGAAACATTAAGTGTCAGGGGTCAGGCTGATAGTGATGCCATAGGGGTGATGGCTTAAGTGTGATAGTGTCGCAGTAAGTGTGTGTGGGACTGGGTGATATTGACGCAGTAAGTGCGAAACGTTCAGGTTGATAGCGACTGAAGAAATGTGATGTGTCAGGCTGAGGGTGACGTAGAATGTGTGACGGGGTCAGACTGATAATGATGTAGTACGTGTGAGGGTGTGATTCTGATAGTGCGATAATAAGCGTGAGGTTGTCCGGGTGATAGTGATGCGGTAAGTGTGAGGGTGTCAGGCTGATAGTGACGCAACAAGGGTGCGAATGTCCAGGTGATAGTGACGCCGTAAATGTGAGCGGGTCAGAGTGATATAGATGCAGTAAGTGTGAAGAGTCAGACGGATAATGACGCAGTAATTGTGAGGGGTCATTGTGATAGTGACACAGTGAAGTGAGCTAGTCAGGATAATAGTGACGCAGTAAGTGTGAGGTGGTCAATGTGATGCGTAGGCTGTGAGTGTGAGGGGACCATCGTGACGGGTGAAGAGTGTAAGTGAGTTTGGGTAGCGGTGCTACAGTTAGTGTGAGGGGATCAGGGGTTGGTGAAGGAGTGTAAGTGTGGGGGTCAGGATGACGTTGGTGGAGTCAGTGTGGGGGGAGTTAGGATTATGGTGTCAGAGTGAATATATGGTGCCAGGATTGTTGTGGCGGACTGAGTGTCAGGGAGTTAGGTGACATTGACAAAGTGAGTCTGTGGGATTCAGGTGATGAGGTGAGGGCTCAGAGTGACTGTAACACAGTGATTGTCAGAGTGTCAGTGTGACAGTGACAGAGTGTCTGCGAAGGTGGGAGGGTGACAGTGATGGAGTGAGCGTGAGGGTGTCAGCGTGACGATGATGGAGTGCGTTTGCGTTGTCAGGAAGTAGTTGATGGAATGAGTGTAACGGGGTCAGAGTGATAGTGACTGTTTGTGTGTGAGGGGATCAGGGTGACATTGACGGACTTAGTGTGAGGGAGTTAGGGTGATGGTGATGGAGTCAGTGTGTGGGGTCGGGGTGACGATGGTAGAATGAGTATGAGGGGGTGAAGGTGCTGGTGATGCAGTGAGAGTGAGGTGTTTATCGTGACGGGTGACAGTGAGTGTGAGGGGGCCACAGTGTTGGTAATGGTCTGTGTGTGAGCATGTATGGGTGACATTGACAAAGTGAGTCTGAGGCGGTCAGGGTGATGGAGTGTGTATGAGGTTTTCAGGGTGACGGTGACGCAGTGAGTGCGAGGTTTTCTGGGTGACCATGACAGATGTGTGCGAACATACAAGAGACACAGTGATTGTTAGGGAGTCAGGGTGACAGAGAAGGATTCAGTGCGAATGGGTCAGGGAGACGCAGTGTGCTTGATGGTGTAAGGTTGATGATGATGGACTGAGTGTGAGTTCGCTTGCGTGATAATGATGGAGTGAGTTTGGGGGTTAGCGTGTAGGTGATGGAACGAGTGTGACGGTGTCAAGGTGACGGTGACAGATTGTGTGGTGGGAGTCAGGGTGACAGTGATGGAGTGAGTGTTGAGAGGGTTAGGGTGAGAGTGATGGAGTCAGTGTGATCGGTTCAAGGTGACAGTGACGGAGTGAGTGTGAGTGGTCAGGGTGAGGGAGATGGAGTGAATGTGAACAAGTCAGAG
Organism: Chiloscyllium plagiosum; assembly: GCF_004010195.1. Taxonomy (NCBI): domain Eukaryota; kingdom Metazoa; phylum Chordata; class Chondrichthyes; order Orectolobiformes; family Hemiscylliidae; genus Chiloscyllium; species Chiloscyllium plagiosum. The sequence continues at coordinate 5,525 of NW_025206648.1, read as the reverse complement.
TGACGTTGACATTGAGAGAGTGAGGCGCTCAGGGTAATGATTTAGTAGTGAGCGTGATGGAAATGGAGTTAGTGCAAGGGCTTCAGGGACACTGTAGATTAAGCATGAGTTTGTCAGTGTGATGGTGACGGATGGAGTGTGAGGGGGTCAGGTGTATGGTTACATAGTGAGTGTGACGTGATTTGAAGAATTTTGTCAGTATGACGTTCTGAGGGTGAAATAATCGAATGAGTTTGAGGGATTAGTGTGAAAGTGATGAAGTGAGTGTGAAGTGGTCAGGGTAACTTTGGCGAAGTGAGAGTGAGAGATCAAGGAGATGAACTGAGTGTGATGGGGTCAGGGTGATGGTGAGGGCCTGAGCTAAATTGGTTACTGTGGCGCCATGATTGTGAGGGGGTGAAGTTGACAGAGACAGAGCATGTGTGAATGGGTCAGGGTGATGCAGTCTGTGAGGGTGTCAGACTAATGGTGGCAGAGTGACTGTGATATTGCCAGAATGTCTATGATGGAGTTCGTTTGAGGGGTTGAGGGAATAGGTCACTGAGCGAGTGTGATGGGGAAAGTGTGATGGTGATGGATTGGGTGTTAGGGGTCAGGGTGACAGTGACACAATGAGTGTGAGGGACTATGGTGACGGTGGCGGATTGAGTGTGAGGTGTCATGGTAATTGTGATGGAGTGAATGTAAGGGGGAATTGCTGGTTTGTGACGGAGTGAGTGTGATGGAGTCAGGGTGATGGTGATGGAGTGACTGTGAGAGTTTCAGGGTGACTGTGATGGGGTGAGTGTGATAGGACCGCCTGAGAGTGACAGAGTGAGTGTGAGGTGTCAGGGTGACCGAGACGGAATGATTCTGAGGCATCAGACTGATGGTAACGGAGTGAGTGTGAGGGGTCAGGGTGGTGGTGGTAGTTGTGCGAGTGTGAGGAGGGTCAACATTACAGTGAAAAATTGAGTTTGATGAGGTCAGGGTGACAGGGATGGAGTGACTGTGAGGGGTCAGGGTGACCATAACGGAGTGAGTGTAAGGGTATCAGTATGACAGTGATG
>NW_025206648.1:0-597 GCF_004010195.1 Chiloscyllium plagiosum | reverse complement strand
TGCCTGTACTTGAGCCATGCCTTCTTTATTCTGATGAAAGCCTCGATTTTTCCTGTCACCCATGGTTCCCTATTCTTCCCAACATTTCCGTTCGCCCTCACGGGAACATATAGACACTGAACTCCCGCTATCTCACTTTTAAATGCCTCCGACTCACGCGAGTGCTCTTTGCCTGCAAACAAACACTTCAATCAGCCCCTACAACCTCCTGTCTAATTCCGTCTAAGTTAACCTTGCATGAATTTAAAACTTGGACATGTGGACCCGTTTTGTCCCTCTCAATGACGATTTAAAAATTTAATGAAACTACGCTCGTTTGTCCTCCAATCTAAAAACTGGAAATTAGTCTGATTTTGTCACTGTATTGATGTTTCGATAATCCACGCAGATTTGTTGAGTCTTTTTCAGTCTGAGAACTAAGCTCTTTGCCAAACTCTGTTCTTTCAGGCTTGGTTCAATGGTGCCTTCATCGCGCAGACCTCTGCCTCCAACTGGATCTGTCCAGATTTGAAAGTAATATGCTGATAGTGGTCTTGTTTTATCAGAGCAGTATTCCCGATGTCCACTTCATATATGGCAGCATTAGTCTTAACCTTC
>NW_025206647.1:0-11987 GCF_004010195.1 Chiloscyllium plagiosum | reverse complement strand
CCACGGAACCGCCTGTCTACTCCCCTTACAATATAATCCCCTATGACTATGGTCCTACGAGTGTCTTTTTCCCGCCCTTCTGAACAGCAGTGCCCGCCACGCCGCCATGGTCCTGGCAACTGCTGTCCTCTCCTGGTGAGCCATCTCCCCCAACAGTATCCAAAACGGTATACCTGTTTTGGAGGGAGATGACCTCAGGGGACATCTGCACAGCCTTCCTACTCTTTTTCTGTCTTTTGGTCACCAATTCACTGTCTCCCTCAGCAATTCTAACCTTCTTGAATATGTCTAATGAACTGGCCCCAGCAACTTCCTGTAGGAGAGAATTCCACAGGTTCACAGCTGTCTGAGTGAAGACATTCTTCCTCATCTCAGTCCTGAATGGCTTACCCCTTATTTTTAGACTGTGACCCCTAGTTCTGGACTTGCCCAACATTAACAACATTCTTCCCACATCTAGCTTGTCCAGTCCCATCAGAATTTTATGTTTGTATTCCAGCGAATACAAGCCCAGTTGATCCAGTCTTTTCTCATATGTCAGTCCTGACATCCTGGGGATCAGTCTGGTGAGCCCTCACTGAACTCCCTCAATAGCAAGAGTGTCCCTCCTCAGACTAGGAGGCCAAAACTACACACACTACTCTTTCATCCTAAATGATTAACTCCAGCATTTTTTTCCAACCGCCGATGTCAGGCTGACCTGTTTTCTCTCTCTCTCTTTTTTAAAAAGTGGGGTTGCATTAGCTTCCCTCCAGTCCATTGAAATTCTTACAGAGTCTACACAATGCTGGAAAAGGATCATTCATGTGTCTGCTATTCCTAGGGTCACTATCTTAAATACTCTCGGATACAGAGTATCAGGACCTGGACATTTATCAGGTTTTAATCCCATCAGATTCTCCAATACCATTTCCTGACTAATAAGGATTTCCTTCAGTTCCCCCTTCGTGTCTGGCCCTCTGTCCCCTGAAGGTTATTTATATCCCCCTCAGTGAAGACAGATCCAACAGGTTCAGGTCTGCCATCTCTTTATTGTCCAATATGAATTCAACTGATTCTAATGGGGTGACTTGGTGGCTCAGCAGTTAGCACTGCTGCCCCACAGCACCAGGGACCTGGGTTCAATTCCACCCTTGGGTGATTGTGTGGAGTTTGCATATCCTCCCCGTGCCTGCGTGGGTTTCCTCCCACAATCCAAAGATGTGCATTTCAGGTGAATTGGCCGTGCTAAATTGCCCAGAGTGTTCAGGAATATGTGGGTCAGGGGCAAATGTAGGGGAATGGAGTTGGATGGGATACTCTTTGGAGGGTCAGTATGAACTATTTGGGCTGAAGAGTCTGTTTCCACACTGTAGGGATTCTATGATTCTAACTGTAAGGGGCCTACTCAGACTTGTCCTACCTGCCTATCTCCTTTTCCACCTATCCACTCCACCCTCTCCTCCCTGACCTATCACCTTCATCCCCTCCCCCACTCACCCATTGTACTCTATGCTACTTTCTCCCCACCCCCACCCTCCTCTAGCTTATCTCTCCACGCTCCAGGCTCACTGCCTTTATTCCTGATGAAGGGCTTTTGCCCGAAACGTCGATTTCGAAGCTCCTTGGATGCTGCCTGAACTGCTGTGCTCTTCCAGCACCACTAATCCAGAAATTGTCTTCATCAGTCTTTTTCTCTTCACACTTCTGTAGAAGCTTTTGCAGTTAGTTTTTACGTCTTCTGCAGGTTACTCTGGTATTGTATTTTCCCCTTCCAAATTAAACCCTTGCCGTCCCTGTTCAATTTTAAATTTCTCCCAGTCTTCAGGTTGTCTGGCCAATTTATCTGCCTCCTGTTTGTCTTTAACACCATCCCTGATCTCCCTTGTTAGCTGTGGTTGAGCCACCCTTCCTGTTTTACTCCTACGCCAGACAGGGATGGATAATTGTTGAAGTTCATCCATGCTTTCTTTCAATGTCTGCCTTTGCCGATCCACCATCAACTCCTTCAGTATCTTTGGCCAACTAATCCAAGCCGATGCAGGATTATCTCATACCATCAAAGTTAACTTGCTTTAAGTTCAGGAGTTGGTGTGAGTTAAGATGATCTCGAGTTTACGGAGAGTAGGTTGTGGGAGGCCAGCAGCAGTGGGTCAATTTATAGAGAATCAAACCAAGACTGAGGATTTCAGCAGGAGGTGAGTTGAGATAAGTGATGTCAAGTCTTCACACAGAAGCTGAGAATTTTGAGAGTGTTGGACTGAAGTTCCAAAGGTCCATGGTTCAATCCTGGGTTTCAGCAAAATAAGAGTCACTCCACCAAGGACATGCAAGTCCTGGGTCTCCTTCATCACCAAACCCTAACCATCCAACACCTGGAGGAAGAACTCCTCATCTTCTGCCTTGGGACCCTCCAACCACACAGGGTTAATGTGGATTTCAACAGTTTCCTCTTATCCCCTCCCCCCCACCTTATCCCAGATCCAACCTTCCAACTTGGCATTACCTTCCTGATCTCATTCCTGATGAAGGGCTTATGTCTGAAATGTCGATTCTCCTGCTGCTCAGATGCTGCCGGGCCTGCTGTGCTTTTCCAGCGCCACACTCTCCACTCTGATCTCCAGTAGTTGATTTCAGCAGAATGAGTTGAAACAGGCACAGACATGCGATTTCTGATGAACAGCTCCCAGCGCTGGGAGCAGCAAATAGCCCCTGGCCATACAGGCCAGTAATCATTTGTCATAATGTTTAGCTCAATATTCATTGGTATAACCCAGGTAGAGACCAAAATTCATGTGGATATTCCCAGAACAGATGATGCCAGGTGTTTTGCAAGCTAACAGAAAGGATACATGCCTCATTTGATGGGAGGTGTTGTTTTAATGGCCTCATGACATTATCACTAATTCCTGAGATCCGGGTATTGTTCTGGGAACCTGGGATCAAATCCTGCCATGCTACAAAATCTGGAATTAAGAGTCTAATGATGATTGTTGAAGGGATCTGGTTAACTCATGCCTTTTAGGGAAGAAAATCTTCTCTCCTTACATCCCCCATGTGACTCCAAGCCCAGAGCAATGTGGTTGAGCCATAACTGTCTTTTGGAAAATTAGGGATGGGCTCAATGCTGGCTCATCCCATGATTGAGGCCTGAGTAAAGAAATAATTTCTATCTGTTAGGACTTCAGGATCTCCCGAAGTGCAATGCAATCTCTGAAAGTGTTGCCACTGTTGTAATGTCTGGGACACAGCTGCCAGCTCGTTTACAGCAATCTCCCACAAACAGTAATGTGCCAAAGAACCTGGTTGGTGACAATGGAAAGATAAATGTCGGTTTAGACACCAGGGAAGATTTCCCCAATGGGATCTGTTACATCCACCAGAGAGAATGGATGGGGTTTCACCCCAATAATTCAAGATTCCCACTGTAACACATTGGAGTGTTGGCAGGAATATTGGCCTTGGGACCATGGACCTAAAGTCCCAATGACCTGAGCCAGTGCTCTGCACTGAGCCTTAACTGTCTACCTGCAAACAAGTGACAAGCCTCTCAGCTATTGCTTTTGTCAGTTTAATGGTAGTGACAATTAAATTGGAAGGGTTCTGTCAACCTGCTTTCCGGGGAAAGGCTGCAGTGAAACATGAGCAGCTTCCTCGGTGGATCTTAGTCTGTGATGTCCGGAGGGTCCATCAGTTCAGCTGTTAATTGCCTGTTAGAAAATGTCAAGTTCTCCCATCAATCCTTGCACCTCTTCACCAGAGGCTCGTCGAGCTTTCTTGATTCCAAACATCAACAGAGAAGATTTGTCTATTGGATATGATGGTTGTACCTATTCCCCAGGAATGTAAATTCCTCCAAGTGTGAGTGTGGAAAACAAGAAGGTGGATACATCATCATGACCACACATCTCTCTGCCCTGTTGTAATGTAGAAAATGTTGGAATGCATCAGTTTGATATTCACAATTCCCAAATAATCAATTCCCATGTTGTGAGGCTAATTTTAAACAGAAGGTTTCTGTGTTGGAGCTTCCTCATATTCAAGCTGTACAGAGAGACCCCGTGGCAGGTACAGCATTAGCAGTCTGAACCCCTCCAGGACTTTCTGAGAACTTAAATCTACATCAGAGCCACAGAGTCAGAGAGTTGTAGAGTATAGAAAGAGGCCTTTCAGCCCATTGTATCTGTGCTGGTCACCAAGCACCTATCTACTCTAACCACATTTTCCAGCACTTGGCTCATTGCTTTGCATTTCATGATGTTTCATTGTTATTATTATTAAATTGGCAAGAGCAACCAATAGCTGAGAGTTATGTTCACCCAGAGCCACTGTGTTGATGTGTTGACATGTAGTTGTAGGGTACAGGGTGAATCGGCTACTAGGGAAGACACAATAGGTGACTCGGTGATCATCTAAAGACCTCTTAAATGTTTTGAGAATTTCCGTCTCTACCACCCTTTCAGATAGTGAGTCCCAGATAGCCACCATCCTCTCGGGGAAAGAAATCTTCCTTAATGCCCCTCAAAACCTCTGCCCTTTACCTTAATTCTCGGCCCTCTGGTCACTTACCCCTCTATGTCTTCCTATCGACCCTGTTTACCAACATTTTGTACTCCTCAGCTTTCCCTGTCGAAGGAAAACAACCACAGTCTATTTATTCTCTCTGGGACTGAAAGCAATGGAAGAATTGCAGACAGGATTAAAAATGGTGTGTGTTGTTGATGATTCTATTTGATAACACCAGTTCAAAATATGTTTGTTACTTATCTTTTGTGGTTGATCTTCCAACACCAGTAAAGCAATGGGATTGTCCACAACATGCCTCCTCAACACAGTGAGGATGTGTCTGTAATCACTGATAAGGTAGAATAAGGTTCTCTGCGTATTGGGTGAGGGAGCAGTGAACCGTGTAACATGATGGGACACTGCACAGGTAATATATTCTGCTGCTTATAGTTCTCAGCTCTGGGAGTGTATCCCCTTGCATAGCTCAGGGCCATTTTGATACAACTGCAATTCCTGCGTATCCATGTGGCACAGCCTTCCCTATGGGACAACATCAACCCAAACCCATCCCTCAGTCAGAACGAGGTTTCATGCCCCAGTCCAGAGACATGAGGAAAAACAACCAGGCTGACAATCTGAGGGAGTGCTGCACAGTCAGAGAGTCAGTGCTGATGGAGTGCTGCAGTGTCAAAGGGTCAGTGCTGAGGGAGTGCTGCAGTGTCAAAGGGTCATTGCTGAGGGAGTGCTGCACAGTCAGAGGATCAGTGCTGAGGGAGTGCCGCACTATTGGAGGGTCAGTACTGAGGGAGTGCTGCAGTGTCGGCGGGTCAGTGCTGAGGGAATGCCGCACTGTCAGAGGGTCAGTGTTGAGGGAGTGCTGCACTATCAGAAGGTCAGTGCTGAGGGAATGCTGCACTGTTGGAGGGTCAGCGCTGAGGGAGTACCACACTGTCGGAGGGTCAGTGCTGAGGGAGTGCTGCACTGTCAGAGGGTCAGTGTTGAGGGAATGCCGCACTGTCAGAGTGTCAGTGCTGAGGGAATGCCGCACTGTTGGAGGGTCAGTGCTGAGGGAATGTCGCACTGTTGGAGGGTCAGTGCTGAGGGGTGCCGCACTGTCAGAGGGTCAGAGTCAGCATGGATTTATGAAGGGGAAATCATGCTTGACTAATCTTCTGGAATTTTTTGAGGATGTAACTCTGAAGATGGACGAGGGAGATCCAGTAGATGTAGTGTTAGTGAGCAAAATTAGGGCGCATGGTGTTGGGGGCAAAGTACTAACTTGGATTGAAAGTTGTTTGGCTGATAGGAAACAAAGAGTAGTGATAAACGGCTCCATTTCGGAGTGGCAGGCAGTGACCAGTGGGGTACCGCAGAGATCAGTACTGGAACCGCAGCTTTTTACAATATATGTTAATGATATAGAAGATGGTATCAGCAATAACATTAGCAAATTTGCTGATGATACAAAGCTGGGTGGGAGGGTGAAATGTGAGGAGGATGTTAGGAGAATATAGGGTGGCCTGGACAGGCTAGGTGAGTAGTCAGATGCATGGCAGATGCAGTATAATGTGGATAAATGTGTGGTTATCCACTTTGGTGGCAAGAACAGGAAGGCAGATTACTACCTAAATGGAGTCAAGTTAGGTAAAGGGGCAGTACAGAGAGATCTGGGGGTTCTTGTACACCAGCCAATGAAGGTAAATGCAGGTGCAGCAGGTAGTGAAGAAGGCTAATAGCATGCTGGCCTTCATAACAAGAGGGATTGAGTACAGAAGCAAAGAGGTTCTTCTGCAGCTGTACAGGGCCCTGGTGAGACCGCACCTGGAGTACTGTGTGCAGTTCTGGTCTCCAAATTTGAGGAAAGACATTCTGGCTATTGAGGGAGTTCACAAGGTCAATTCCTGGGATGGCGGGAGTATCTTACGCTGAAAGACTGGAGCAACTGGGCTTGTATACCCTTGAGTTTAGAAGACTGAGAGGGGATCTGATTGAGACGTATAAGATTATTAAAGGATTGGACTCTCTGGAGGCAGAAAACATGTTTCCGCTGATGGGTGAGTGCCGAACCAGAGGACACAGCTTAAAAATACGGGGTAGACCATTTAGGACAGAGATGAGGAGAAACTTCTTCACCCAGAGAGTGGTGGCTGTGTGGAATGCTCTGCCCCAGAGGGCAGTGGAGGCCCAGTCTCTGGATTCATTTAAGAAAGAGTTGGATAGAGCTCTCAAGGATAGTGGAATCAAGGGTTATGGAGATAAGACAGGAACAGGATACTGATTAAGGATGATCAGCCATGATCATATTGAATGGTGGTGCAGGCTCGAAGGGCAGAATGACCTACTCCTGCACCAATTGTCTATTGTCTAGTGTCTATTGTCTATTGTCAGTACTGAGGAAGTGCCCGCACTGTCAGAGAGTCAGTACTGTGGGAGGGCCCGCATTGTCGGAGGGTCAGTGCTGAGGGAGCGCCACACTGTTGGAGGATCAGTGCTGAGGGAGTGCAGCACTGTCGGAGGGTCAGTGCTGAGGGAATGCCGCACTGTCGGAGGGTCAGTGCTGAGGGCGTGGCGCACTGTTGGAGGGTCAGTGCTGAGGGAATGCCGCACTGTCGGAGGGTCAGTGCTGAGGGAATGCTGCACTGTTGGAGGGTCAGTGCTGAGGGAATACTGCACTGTTGGAGGGTCAGTGCTGAGGGAATACTGCACTGTCGGAGGGTCAGTGCTGTGGGAATGCCGGACTGTCGGAGGGTCAGTGCTGAGGGCATGGCGCACTGTTGGAGGGTCAGTGCTGAGGGAATGCTGCACTGTTGGAGGGTCAGTGCTGAGGGAGTGCCACACTGTCGGAGGGTCAGTGCTGAGGGAGTGCCACACTTTTGGTTCGATGGAATGTCAGTTTCAAGCCCCATGTACCTCACTGGGGGATGTAAACTTCAAAGAGTTGAGCAGTTGTTCTCAGCGTCTGGGCCAATATTTACCCCTCAGCCAACATCAGTTAGAACAGATATAACAGGTCATTATCACATTGATGTTTGTGGGATCTTGCTGTGCTCAAATTGGCAGCCATTTTCTGACATTACAATGGACTGTACTTTAAAAAGTACATAACTGACAGGGCACTGTGTTTCTGTATATTTGGAAGTTAAAAACGATGCTAAAGGAATGTTTTTTTGCAGAGAATTGGATGCCACGGATAGTTCCCGAGGTGCTTTAATGGGCTCTGAGTCAGTCCACACCCTGGAGTAACTGAGATTTGGCACCACCTTGCTCAGGAATTTGTGTTTTTGAATTGTTCGGTGACTGTCTCTGTTTCCACCTAAACTCACATCTGCTTAATCTGTTTTCAACAGGCCCTGATCTGCTCATAGTCAGCGAGTCACAGCATTCTATTATCCCTGATCACTCAGGAATGTTGCCTGAGGTGTTTGATATCCAATGAGAAAGATTATTCAATTCAGTGAGCAGTATATCTAGCTGACTAGTCATTAGACATGTTAACCTTCCCTGACACTGTAACCTCGACCAGTTCCACTGCCCTCTGATGTCCCTCTGCGCCCCCAACTCGGGATTTCTGGACATGCCTTCTTTTAATCACTTGCTGAGGCGTGATGCTCAGGAATCTCCTTCATCCACTTGGTGCCTGGTGGAATCTGTTGTTGTGTTGCTAGCTCTCCACTTGCTAAAGCCCAAGTAAATCTGTTTTCCATAACTGTTTATTTGCATATCATGGTTCAATAAAAACTGCAGTCTGAGGGCAGGTCTGAAGACCTCCTCGTGGGTCTGCTCCTGGGCCTGGCCAAACTGGCCATAAACAGGTCCAGGCAGCGGGCCATGGAGGGGGGTCATTAGGGCCAATTGCCTGATCCTGTCAGAGCCCGGGTGTCCCTGGAGAATGAGCACGCGGTGTCCACCAACACCCACGAGCTGTTCAGGGAGAGGTGGGCGCTGCAGGGAGTGGAGTGCATTATCTCCCCCTCCAACTCTATTTTGATTTAATCCCTACCCTCCCCTTCACTGTTTGATCACACAGCATTTCCCCTTTGATGTGAAGGGCACGGCTTGTCACTGGCCACTTGGGTGTTTCCTTTCCTCCTGGTGGTAGAAGCTGAATAAAGATTTGTGCACCTTGTGTCTCTCACTGTGTCTCACACCTACAAAGAAAAATACAAACTGCAGTCTGCTCTGGGAACAGGAGTAGATTGTTCAATCTACTGAGCATGCTCCACCTTTAAACACCATCAGGGCTGACCCAACACTTAAGCAGCTTTTCCCTGCACTGTTCCCGTAACCCTTCAGACCACTGATAATCAAACATGTAAACTCTTGTTTCTTTAGCCTGTGATATTGAGTGTTGTCAGGAATGTCTAGTGGGGAACATGGTCGGTAAGGTGAATCCTGTCACCATTACTGTCACTCACACATTCACCTGATCCTTACTTGCTTTTGGCTAAGTGCAGGTTGCATTGAGATTTTTGGGGTTAATTGTCCTGAGGCTGAATGAATTTTCTCACCGTATCTTACCAAACTCACCTCATTAACAACCTGTTCCTGTCACACCTCTCACATCCAATTCCATCCCATTTGACACGTGCTGTTCCCATTGGAGACCCACCAGACTGATTCAATTCCCAGAAGCCTGAGATTACACCTTCATGATGCTCCCCTGGGGGTTATTGTCACTGACCATCCCTGGGCAGGTCACTGACAATAACCCCCACTCCTGAAGCCTGCCTTGCTCCACCTCCCCCTCCCCCCCACCACACTGCTTTACCTACAGTGCCCCTCAGACCTCAGCCATCCCGGGGGGTGAAGGGGGCGATGGGGCACCTGAGGATTGGGTACGACTGCTCGGACTGGTCTGGGATGGGGGTCATGGTTGGAGAGAAGGGTTGAGGGCCTCAGTATTGCCCACTCAGAATATGCTGCAAGATCCTGGTGCCCTGACCCTTGTACAATGGCAGCACTCTCTGGTAAATGTGCTGGGTGCTGAGGAACTGGCAGAAAGAGAGCAGTCTCCCAGGGAGGGGGACCTGGGACATTTCATACAATCGCGATGAATTGAACACTCCCATACCTTTTACCCATATTATCTCCATAACATTGACCATCAAAGATCTATCAATCTCTACTTTCAAACTGAGCTTCCACAGTGCTCTGGAGCAGAGAAGGCCAAAGGTTCCCCACTTTCTGAGTAAAAACAAAATCTTCCTCTTCATTCTAAATAGTAGGCCCATCGTTTTTAAATTGTGGCCCTTGTTCTTGACTCCCTGACAGAGGAAAGAAACATCAGTCCAGCATTTTGTCCGTCTGTCTCTCTGTCCACCTGTCCCTCTGTCTGCCTGTTCATCTGTCTCTCTCTATCTGCCTGTCCACATGTCTGTCTATCCGTCTGTCCACATGTCTGCCGGTCTGCCTATCCATCCGTCTGTCCGTCTGTCTCTCTGCCTGTCTTTCTGTCTCTCTGTGTGCCTGTCCACATGTCTGCCTGCCTGCCTGTCTGTCTGTTTGTCTGCCTGCCTGTCCCTTTGCTAGGGTTGCTGCAGCACTGACAATCACTTGCTAATATCAGGGGTTTAGGTTTTTACTTGGTGGACTTATGGGAATAAATGAGGACTGCAGATGCTGGAGATCAGAGTCGAGAGTTGGAGCTGGAAAAGCACAGCAAGTCAGGCAGCATCTGAGGAGCAGGATAATCAATGTTTCGGGTCTAAGCCCTTCATCTGGAAACCTGAGTTGGTGAACTTATGGCAATTTGGTTTTGATTACAATTGCACAAGAGGAACAGGGCTGAGACCCAAGAGTAACTCAACAGGTTTTGTGACTTTTGTGTTATGTATTAGTAACTATTTAAAGCATCATTGGCATTTATCTAACACTTTTCAAAGTCTAAATGTGTCTAACAGTGCTTTTAGCGTTAATGTATCTAACAGTGCTTTGAGTGTTAATGTGTCTAACAGTGCTTTGAGCGTGAATGTGTCTAATAGTGCTTTGAGTGTTAATGTGTCTAACAGTACTTTGAGCGTTAATGTATCTAACAGTGCTTTGAGCGTGAATGGGTCTAACAGTGCTTTGAGCGTAAAAGAGTCTAACAGTACTTTGAGCATTAATGTGTCTAACAGTACTTTGAGCGTTAATGTGTCTAACAGGGCTTTGAGCGTTAAAGAGTCTAACAGTACTTTGAGCGTTAATGTAGCTAACAGTGCTTTGAGCGTTAATGTGTCTAACAGTACTTTGAGCGTTAATGTGTATAACAGTACTTTGAGCGTTTATGTATCTAACAGTGCTTTCAGCGTTAATGGGTCTAACAGTGCTTTGAGCGTTAAAGAGTCTAACAGTACTTTGAGCGTTAATGTGTCTAACAGTGCTTTGAGCGTTGATGTGTCTAACAGTACTTTGAGCGTTAATGTATCTAACAGTACTTTGAGCGTTAATGTGTCTAACAGTACTTTGAGCGTTAAAGAGTCTAACAGTACTTTGAGCGTTAATGTGTCTAACAGTGCTTTCAGCGTTAATGGTTCTAACAGTGCTTTGAGCGTTAAAGAGTCTAACAGTACTTTGAGCGTTAATGTGTCTAACGGTGCTTTCAGCGTTAATGGGTCTAACAGTGCTTTGAGCGTTAAAGAGTCTAACAGTGCTTTGAGCGTTAAAGAGTCTAACAGTGCTTTTAGCGTTAATCTATCTAACAGTGCTTTGAGCGTTAATGTATCTAACAGTGCTTTCAGCGTTAATGGGTCTAACAGTGCTTTGAGCGTTAAAGAGTCTAACAGTACTTTGAGCGTTAATGTAGCTAACAGTGCTTTGAGCGTTAATGTGTCTAACAGTACTTTGAGCGTTAATGTGTCTAACAGTACTTTGAGCGTTATTGTGTCTAACAGTGCTTTTAGTGTTAACGTATCTAACACTACTTTGAGCGTTAATATATCTAACAGTGCTTTGAGCATTAATGTGTCTAACAGTGCTTTTAGTGTTAATGTATCTAACAGTACTTTGAGCGTTAATGTGTCTAACAGTGCTTTGAGCGTTAATGTGTCTAACAGGGCTTTGAGCATTAATATGTCTAACAGTACTTTAAGCTTTAATGTGTCTAACAGTGCTTTGAGCGTTAATGTGTCTAACAGTGCTTTGAGCGTTAATGTGTCTAACAGTGCTTTTTGTGTTAATGTATCTAACAGTACTTTGAGCGTTAATGTGTCTAACAGTGCTTATAGCGTTAAAGAGTCTAACAGTACTTTGAGCTTTAATGTGTCTAACAGTGCTTTTAGCGTTAAAGAGTCTAACAGTACTTTGAGCGTTAATGTGTCTAACAGTGCTTTTAGCATTAAAGAGTCTAACAGTACTTTGAGCGTTAATGTATCTAACAGTGCTTTGAGCGTTAATGTATCTAACAGTGCTTTGAGCGTTAATGTATCTAACAGTACTTTGAGTGTTAATGTGTCTAACAGTGCTTTGAGCGATGATGTGTCTAACAGTACTTTGAGTGTTAATGTGTCTAACAGTGCTTTGAG
>NW_025206646.1:4248-11983 GCF_004010195.1 Chiloscyllium plagiosum | reverse complement strand
CATTGCAATGGTATTTAAAGTTAAAAATCAAATAACACCAGGTTATAGTCCAACCGGCTTATTTGGAAGCATGAGCTTTCAAAGCAGAGCAGTGCTCCGAAAGCTGGTGCTTCCAAATAAACCCATTGGACTATAATCTGGTGTTATGTGATTTTTAACTTTGTCCATCTCAGTCCAACACCAGTTCCTCCACATTATGGTATTTAAAGCACACCCTGCATCTTTATTCATCAAGGAAGACTACGCTGCTCAGGCCACACAGGAGGAGGAGCTAGTTATTCAGACACACAGAGGACTTAAAATTGATAAGAAGATGGTTTTGAATAGTCTGGCTTTAATTGAACTTGATAATGCATCAGGCCTGGATGATATGCATCTAAGGATACAGAGGGAAGTCATCGTGGAAATTGTGAAAGCACGGACTATGATTTTTCCATCATCCTTAGATTCTGGGTGGTGCCAATGTTTTAGGCACTGCAATTGTTACACATTTGTTCAAAAAAGGATGTTAGGCCAATCAGTTAAATGTTGGCAGTAGGGAAGCTTTACAATGTGATACTTTGAGACAAAATTAACAACGTCTTGGACAAATGCAGATGAATTATGGAAAACGAGAATGACTTTGAGGGCAAATCCTTTTCAGGTAACCTGTGAGAGTCTTTTGATGGTATCAACGAGACTAGTGGCCCAGAGACTCAAGTGAATTCTTGGGGAAGTGTTCAAATACCATCCCTACAATTGATGTAATTTAAAATCAATAAAATCTTAAATTGAAATCTAGATGGTGACTATGAAATGATCATTGATTGTCATTAATAACCTATCTGGTTCACTGGTGTCACTTAGCGAAGGAAATCTGTGTCCTTACCTGGTCTGGTCTACACGTGACTCCAGACCACAGTAATGTAGTTGACTCTTACCTACCTCTGAAATAGCTGAGTAAGTCACTCAGTTCAAAGATAGTTTTGGACAGGCAACAAATTCTGATCCCCTCGGTATTCTTTACCCGATGTTACAATAAACAGCACGTGAACTTCAAAGGGCAGACCTGGTTTGAAAATTATACCTCATTAATGTAAGGGACAACAGCAACACAGATAATAAATTGACTGAGTGACAGAAAAAATGGAATTCTGGTTAGTGGATTTTTTTTTGGGTTGGCAGGTTTGCTTGGAGTTTTCGTCATGGAGATCTACATGCACACAAAATGGTCTGCATCTGCACTGGTCAAAACAACCACCTTCATTTTCCCAGCACATGTACCACATGCTTCAGCATCCAAAAAGCGCATCTAACATTTTTTAGATGTTCTAAATGTTTCGACCTCTACCAACCATTTTAGGCAATAAGTTCCTGATTCCCAGCAACCTCTGGGTTAAAAATTCAATATCAATGTTTGAACTCTTGCTATTTGTGATATGTATTATGACCAGGCATAAATTCAAATTTCTGATTCAGAACAAGAACTTCAAAATGACAGAAACAGATTGTTGGAAAGTGTGGACATGGCTGATGGAACGAAATGCATAAAATTGTGAAATGATTCATTTTGGTGGGAAACACATGGGCAGACCTATTGTGGGTGTCAAATTTTACAAAGAAGCTGTGAAAGAGTTGAACAGAATACAAAAAAGATTCACAAGAATGACACCAGCGACAAAGAGATTTTAAAGCATTGGAGAAGCTGTGAATGTTTCCCTTAGAGAGTGAAGTGGGAGACGGCATGGGGCAGGGTGACACTACGCACACGGACACACAAAATGGCCGCTGAGCTATAAGTTGGCCACTTGACACACAAGATGGCTGCTAGACTACAATATGGAGAGACAGCAGAACAAACATACATACTGCCTGGGGCAACCAGACTGCCAGCACAATGCACTCACAACCTAGCTGATTAGTTGAAGGCAGGTTGGGAGAGAATACACATGAGTAGCGTATACTGCCTGCCAAAGTGTCTAGGTCCAGCCAACACCTTTGATAGAAATGCTAACTATTTGATACAGACTGAATGCAAAGTGCTAATAGCCAGGGCTGCAGTAATTGTCCTTCTCAGGAAGAGCGATTAACGCCTGTTACTACAGCAATGGACTTCAGCGCAGGTATTGAAACTGACAATGTCTGTGGTGAAACTGATAATAACCGTGCTGAAATGAACAAAGGCTGCACTGGAACTGACAATGACTGCACTGAAACTATCAACGATTCTGTAATATTTACAACAAACTATGTCACAGAGGCTATAACCTCATCACTGGCCTATTATCTTGCAGAATGTATAAAAGTATCTTGACATGTGCTCCGGGTTGAGAGAAGACTCGCAGCTGACCACTGTGCTGTTGGTGTCTTTCTCTCCCCAGAGCTCCGGTATTTCCTTGTACATTAAACTCTGTCGTTGAACCCAGACACTGATTCCAAGGCTGGTGATTTCCCCCACAACAAGAGTGAAGGCTGAAGTATTTAACAGAGGAGTAGGTAGAAGAAACTATTCCAATTGGTAAAAGGATCGAAAGGAGTGTGCACAGTTTCAAGGTGGAAAATGCTTCCAAGCACTGAGTGGTTAGGATGTGAAATGAATCACCAAAGTGTTTAGTGGAGGCAGATTTTCAATCAAGGCACTCCAAACAGAACTTCACCTTTCTCTGAAAAGGAAGAATGTGCAGGGTTTTGGGGAGAAGGTGGGAGAATGCAAAAAAGGTGAATTGCTCAGTCAGAGCGCCAGACAGAACAGTAAATAGCCTCTTTCAGCAATGTAATTATTCTTTCTTTCCATTCTACGGGTGATGAAACTTAGCAGAGCAGTACTGACCCGCAAAGAAGCGTTGCACTGTTGGAGGGTCAGCACTGAGGGAGCACGCACTGTTGGTGAGGCAGCGCTGATGGAGCACCACACTGGTGGGGGTCAGCACTGAGGGAGCGCTGCATTGTTAGAGGGTCAGTGCTGAGGGGGTGCCGCACTTTCGGAGGGTCAGTGCTGAGGGAGCAGCGCACTGTTGGAGGGTGAGTGGTGAGGAAGGGCAGGACGGTCGGAGGGTCAGCGGTGAGGAAGCACCACACTGTCAGAGGGTCAGGTCTGAGGCAGCGTTGCAATGTCAGAGGGAAAGTGGCACTGTCGGAGGGTGAAAGGAGGGAGTGCCGCACTGTCAGAGGGTCAGCGCAGAGGGAGCGGCGCACTGTCGGAGGGTCAGTCCTGAGGGAGTGCCGCACTGTCGGAGGGTCAGTGCTGAGGGAGTGCCGCACTGTCGGAGGGTCAGTGCTGAGGGAGTGCCGCACTGTCGGATGCTCAGTGCTGAGGGAGCGCTGCACTGTCGGAGGGTCAGTGCTGAGGGAGCGCTGCACTGTCGGAGGGTCAGCGCTGAGGGAGTGTCGCACATTGTCGGAGGGTCAGTGCTGAGGGAGTGCCGCACAGTCGGAGGGTCAGTGCTGAGGGAGTGCCGCACAGTCGGAGGGTCAGCACTGAGGGAGTGTCGCATTGTCGGAGGGTCAGTGCTGAGGGAGTGCCGCGCTGAGGGAGTGCCGCACTGTCGGAGGGTCAGTACTGAGGGAGTGGGCACTGTCGGAGGGTCAGTGCTAAGGGAGTGCCGCATGTCAGAGGGTCATTGCTGAGGGAGCGCCGCACTGTCGGAGGGTCAGTGCTGAGGAGTGTCGCGCTGTCGGATGCTCAGTGCTGAGGGAGGGTCACACTGTCGGATGGTCAGTGCTGATGGATCGCCAAACTGTCAGATGGTCAGTGCTGAGGGAGCACTGCACTGTCGGAGGGTCAGGTCTGAGGCAGCATTGCACTGTCAGAGGTGAAGTGGCACTGTCGTAGGGTGAAAGGAGGGAGTGCCACAGTGTTGGAGGGTCAGCGCAAAGGGAGCTTCGCACTGTTGGAGAGTCATTGCTGAGGGAGTGTCGCATGGTCAGAGGGTCAGTGCTGAGGGAATGTCACACTGTCGGATGGTCAGTGCTGAGGAAGCGTCACACTGTCGGATGGTCAGTGCTGAGGGAGTGCTGCACTGTTGGAGGGCCGGTGCTGAGGGAGTGCCGTACTGTCGGAGAGTCAGTGCTGAGGGAGTGGGCACTATCGAGGGTCGGTGCTGAGGGAGTGGGCACTGTTGGAGGGTCAGTGCTGAAGGAGCGCCACATTGTCGGAGAGTCAGTGCTGAGGGAGCGTCACACTGTCTGAGGGTCAGTGCTGAAGGAGTGGGCAATGTCGGAGGGTTAGTGCTGAGGGAGCGCCGCACTGTTGGAGGGTCGGTGCTGAGGGAGTGCCGCACTGTCGGAGAGTCGGTGCTGAGGGATGCTGCACTGTTGGAGTGTTGGTGCTGAGGGAGTGCTGCACTATCGGAGGTTCAGTGCTGAGGAAGTGTCGCACTGTCGAATGCTCAGTGCTGAGGGAGCGCCACACTGTCGGATGCTCAGTGCTGAGGGAGCGCCGCACTGTCGGATGCTCAGTGCTGAGGGAGTGCCGCACTGTCGGATGCTCAGTGCTGAGGGAGCGCCGCACTGTCGGAGGGTCAGGTCTGAAGCAGCTTTGCACTGTCAGAGGGAAAGTGGCACTGTGGTAGGGTGAAAGGAGGGAGCGCCACACTGTCAGAGGGTCAGCGCAGAGGGAGCGGCGCACTGTCGGAGGGTCAGTGCTGAGGGAGTGCCGCACTGTCAGAGGGTCAGTGCTGAGGGAGTGCCGCACGGTCGGAGAGTCAGTGCTGAGGGAGTGCCGCACTATCAGAGGGTCAGTGCTGAGGGAGTGCCGCACGGTCAGAGGGTCAGTGCTGAGGGAGTGCCGCACGGTCAGAGGGTCGGTGCTGAGGGAGTGCCGCACAGTCAGAGGGTCAGCGCGGAGGGAGTGCCGCACGGTCAGAGGGTCAGCGCTGAGGGAGTGTCGCACTGTCAGAGGGTCAGTGCTGAGGGAGTGGGCACTGTCGGAGGGTCAGTGCTGAGGGAGCGCCGCATGTGAGAGGGTCATTGCTGAGGGAGCGCCTCACTGAAGAAGGGTCAGTGCTGAGGGAGTGTCGCACTGTCAGAGGTTCAGGACTGAGGGAGTGGGCACTGTCAGAGGTTCGGTGCTGAGGGAGTGCCACACTGTCAGAGGGTCATTGCTGAGGGAGCGCCGCACTGTCGGAGGGTCAGTGCAGAGGGTGCGCCGCACTGTCGAATGGTCAGTGCTGAGGGAGCGCCGCATTGTCGGAGGGTCAGGTCTGAGGCAGCGTTGCACTGTCAGAAGGAAAGTGGCACTGTCGTAGGGTGAAAGGAGGGAACGCCGCACTGACAGAGTGGCAGCTCCAGAGGGAGCATCGCACTGTCGGACGGTCAGTGCTGAGGGAGCGTCGCACTGTCGGATGGTCAGTGTTGAGGGAGCGTCGCACTGTCGGAATGGTCAGTGCTGAGGGAGCGTCGCACTGTCGGAATGGTCAGTGCTGAGGGAGCGTCGCACTGTCAGACGGTCAGTGCTGAGGGAGCGTCGCACTGTCGGCCGGTCAGTGCTGAGGGAGCGTCGCACTGTCGGATGGTTACTGCTGAGGGAGCGCCGCACTGTCGGATGGTCAGGGCTGAGGGAGCGCCGCACTGTCGGATGGTCAGTGCTGAGTGAGCGCCGCACTGTCGAATGGTCAGTGCTGAGTGAGCGCCGCATTGTCGGATGGTCAGTGCTGAGTGAGCGCCGCATTGTCGGATGGTCGATGCCGTGGGAGTGCCGCATTGTCGGAGTGTCAGGACTGAGCGAGTGTGCACTGTTGGAGGGTCAGTGCTGAGGGAGTGGGCACTGTCAGATGGTCGGTGCTGAGGGATTTGGGCACTGACGGAGGGTCGGAGCTGAGACAGTGGGCACTGTCGGATGGTCAGTGCTGAGTGAGAACCGCACTGTCGGAGGGTCAGTGCTGAGGGAGTGCCGCACTGTCCGAGAGTCAGTGCTGAGGGTGTGCCGCACTGTCGGAGGGTCAGTGCTGAGGGATTGCTGCACTGTCGGAGGGTTGGTGCTGAGGGAGTGCCGCACTGTCCGAGAGTCAGTGCTGAGGGTGTGCCGCACTGTCGGAGGGTCAGGGCTGAGGGAGTGGGCACTGTCAGAGGGTCGGTGCTGAGGGAGTGCCGCACTGTCGGAGGGTTGGTGCTGAGGGAGTGCTGCACTGTTGGAGGTTCAGTGCTGAAGGAGTGGGAACTGTTGGAGGGTCAGTGTTGAGGGAGCGCCATACTGTCGGATGGTCAGTGCTGAGGGAGCGTTGCACTGTCGGAGGGTTAGGGCTGAGGGAGTGGGCACTGTCAGAGGGTTGGTGCTGAGGGAGTGCTGCACTGTCGGAGCGTCGGTGCTGAGGGAGTTCCGCATTGTCGGAGGGTCGGTGCTGAGGGAGTGCTGCACTGTCGGAGGTTCAGTGTTGAGGGATTGTCGCACTCGGATGCTCAGTGCTAAGGGTGTGTCGCACTGTCGGATGGTCAGTGCTGAGGGAGCGCCGCACTGTCAGAGGGTCAGTGCTGAGGGAGCGCCGCACTGTCAGATGAGTCGGTGCTGAGGGAGTGGGCACTGTCGGATGAGTCGGTGCTGAGGAAGTGGGTACTGTCGGAGGGTCAGTGCTGAGGGAGTGTCACGCTGTCGGAGGGTTGGTGCTGAAGGAGTGGGTACTGTCGGAGGGTTAGTGCTGAGGGAGCGCCGCACTGTCAGATGGTCAGTGCTGAGAGAGCGCCGCACTGTCGGAGGGTCAGGTCTGAGGCAGCATTGCACTGTCAGAGGGAAAGTGGCACTGTGGTAGGGTGAAAGGAGGGAGCACCACACTGTCAGAGGGTCAGCGCAGAGGGAGTGCCGCACTGTCGGAGGGTCAGCGCAGAAGGAGCGGCACACTGTCGGAGGGTCAGTGCTGAGGGAGTGCCGCACTATCAGAGGGTCGGTGCTGAGGGAGTGGGCACTGTCGGAGGGTCGGTGCTGAGGGAGTGGGCACTGTCGGAGGGTCGTTGCTGAGGAAGTGCCGCACTGTCGGACGCTCAGTGCTAAGGGAGTGCCGCACTGTCAGAGGGTCATTGCTGAGGGAGCACCGCACTGTCGGAGGGTCAGTGCTGAGGGAGTGCCGCACTGTCGGAGGGTCAGTGCTGAGGGGGCGTCGCACTGTTGGATGGTCAGTGCTGAGGAAGCGTCGCACTGTCGGAGGGTCAGTGCTGAGGGAGCGTCGCACTGTCGGAGGGTCAGTGCTGACGGAGCGTCGCACTGTCGGATGGTCAGTGCTGAGGGAGCGTCGCACTGTCAGATGGTCAGTGCTGAGAGAGCGCCGCACTGTCGGAGGGTCAGGTCTGAGGCAGCATTGCACTGTCAGAGGGAAAGTGGCACTGTGGTAGGGTGAAAGGAGGGAGCACCACACTGTCAGAGGGTCAGCGCAGAGGGAGTGCCGCACTGTCGGAGGGTCAGCGCAGAGGGAGCGGCACACTGTCGGAGGGTCAGTGCTGAGGGAGTGCCGCACTATCAGAGGGTCAGTGCTGAGGGAGTGGGCACTGTCGGAGGGTCAGTGCTGAGGGAGCACCGCACTGTCAGAGGGAAAGTGGCACTGTGGTAAGGTGAAAGGAGGGAGCGCCACACTGACAGAGGGTCGGTGCTGAGGGAGTTCTGCACTGTCGGAGGGTCGGTGCTGAGGGAGTGCCGCATTGTCGGTGCTGAGGGAGTGCCGCACTGTCGGAGGTTCAGTGCGGAGGAAGTGTCGCACTGTTGGACGCTCAGTGCTGAGGGAATGCCGCACTGTCAGAGGGTCATTGCTGAGGGAGCGCCGCACTGTCGGAG
>NW_025206646.1:0-703 GCF_004010195.1 Chiloscyllium plagiosum | reverse complement strand
CTGGGAATTGAACCCAGGCCGCAGTGGTAAAAGTGCCAATTCAGAACCATGACACGACCAGGAACGAGTACGGCGGTCAGACACATGGAGAGTGACAAGACTCAAACGTGTTGGACGCGGTCTTGGCAGAAAAAAACCGCTTGACTATACTCATTCCATTTTCCATCCCTTTGCCTTGTATGCATTAGCATCACAAATACAGATTGAACACCTCTGAAGGTTGTGTTGATATCATCGCAATGAGTTGCAGATTTATCCACCACCCGCACTGTTGAATAAAGTTTTTACTGCTTATCGAATGAAAACCTTCTGTCTCTTACATTTAGTCAGCGCCACTTGGCGCTTGACCAAGAGGAACCATTTCATTCAGCCGAACATGCCTTTATCTCTCATTGTTTTGCACATTTCAATCATGTTTCCTCACAATCTCCTCTTCTACATTGAAAATAGAGCAGAGAAACTGATCATTTCCAAAAAAAACACACTTTGCTGAATACTGCATTGCGTCCTTTTCCTGAGCCTGAAGTTCTCGTGATCTCCGGTACATGTCAGTAAAAATTGCTACATGAGCACTGATCTCACAACAGCAGTATGTAAATGGATCGATTGGTTTTAAGGTCCTAATTGTGGGATTGGGTCACGTTCACCCAACAACATTGACTGCAGCTGCACAGGCTGAACAATGTCAATGCGAGTGCTTGAT
>NW_025206645.1:6350-11981 GCF_004010195.1 Chiloscyllium plagiosum | reverse complement strand
ACACTGCAGTGGGGCAGCAATGTACAACATCACAGTACACTACCATGGGGCAATAGTGTATGACATTACGGTAGACTGCAGTGGGGCAGGAGTGTAATACATTATAGTACACTGCAGTGGGGCACGGGTGTACTAGGTTACAGTACACTTCAATGGACAGGGGTTTACAATGTTACAATACACTGCATTGGGACAGGAGTGTACTACATTACAGTACACTGCAGTGGGCCAGGAGTGTACTTCATTACAGTACACTGCAGTGGGGCCGGAATGTACTACATTACAGTACACTGCATTGGGACAGGAGTGTACTACATTACAGTACACCGCAGTGGTGCAGATGTGTACTGCATTACAGTACACTGCAGTGGGGCAGCAGTAGATGACATTACAGTAACCTGCAGTTGGGTAGGCGTGTACTACATTACAGTACATTGCAGTGGGGCAGGGTTGTACTACATTACAGTACACTGCAGTGAGGCAGGGGTGTATTACATTACAGTACACTGCAGTGAGGCAGGGGTGCACGACATGAGATTAGACTGCAATAGGGCAGGTGAGTACGACATTAAAATACACTGCAGTGGGGCGGGAGTGTACTACATTACAATATACTGCTGTGGGGCAGGAATGTACATTACAGTACACTGGCGTGGGGCAGGAGTACTATATTAGAGTACACTACCATGGGGAAGGAGTGCATTACATTAATATACAATGCAATCGGGCACGAGTGTATGACATTACAGTAGACTGCAATTGGGCAGGAGTGTACTACATTACAGCACACTGCCGTGGGGAAGGAATGTACTACGTTACCATACACTGCAGTGGGGCAGGAGTGTACTACATTACAGTACACTGCAGTGGGGCAGGAATGTCCTACATTACAGTACATTGCAGTGGGGCAGTAGTGTACTATATTACAGGCAATTGGGCAGGAGTGTACTACATTACAGCACACTGCCGTGAGGAAGGAATGTCCTACATTACAGTACATTGCAGTGGGGCAGTAGTGTACTATATTACAGTACACTGTTGTGGGGAAGGAATGTACTACATTACAATACATTGCCATGGGGCAGGGGTGTACTACATTACAGTACACTGCAGTGGGGCAGGAGTGTACTACATTGTAGTACAATGCACTGGGGCAGGAATGTATTACGTGACAGTACATTGCAGCGAGGCAGGAGTATACTACATTACAGTATGCTGCAGTGGGGCAGGAGTGTACTACATTACAGTATACTGCAGTGGGGCAGGAGCGTACTACATCACAGTATACTGCAGTGGGGCAGGAGTGTACTACATCACAGTATACTGCAGTGGGGCAGGAGTGTACTACATCACAGTACACTGCAGTGGGTGGTAGCGTACTATATTACAATTTACTGCCGGGGACAGGAGTTTACTATATTACAGTACACTGCAGTGGATCACGAGTTTACTACATTACAATACATTACAGTTGGGCAGGAGTGTATGACATTGCAGGACACTGCATTGGGGCATGTTGGTTCAACCTTACAGCAGACTACAGTGGGCAGGAGTGTACTACATTACAATACACTGCAGTGGGGCAGGTGTGTACTACATTACAGTGGACTGCAATGGGGCAGAGGTGTATTAGATTACAGTAGACTGCATTGGGCAGGAGTGTACTACATTACAGTGCACTGCAGTGGGGCAGGAGTGTACTACATTATAGTACACTGCAGTGGGGCAGCAATGTGCTACATTACAGTGTACAGCAGTAGGGCATGAGTATACTACGTTACAGTAAACTGCAGTGGGACAGGAGTGTACTAAAGTTCTATACAGTCCATCACTCAGGGCAGACAACAATGTTTTCCTCTCAGTGAGAAGAGCTGTTTGTCTTTCATGCCACATTACCTAGTTGTGGTGTTGATGGTGATTTGTGGGATGGTTGTGGGTGGGATTGGGGGTGTCAGTGGCATGGTGGGGTTGGATATTTGCAGTCTTTTGCCTTTGGTATACCTGGGTAATGCTGCTGCATAGAGGTTTCTGTGTCAGCCAGTGTGCCAAATGTGTGTGTGTGTGTGTGGATACGTGTGCGTCAGTCTGGATGTCCATAGCTGTGTTTCAATGTGCGCAGCTAAATCTCAGTGTATGTCAGTGTGTGTTTTTTTTGTGTATCAGCTTGTGTGTCTGTCAGTGTCAGTTTGTGTCTGAGTGTCAGTGTGTCTGTGTGTCGGTGCGTGAGGGTCTGTGAGTGTCTCTGTTTCTGTACACCAGTGTACGTATATGTCAGTCTGGGTGCCAATAGATGTGCGTCAGTGTGTGTTTCTATACCCTTGTGTGTGTCTTTCAGTATCTCTGTGTGTCTTTCAGTGTCTCTCTGTATCAATATGTGTGTACCTATATCTCTATGTGTCTGTGTGCCAGTGTTGTGCCTGTATCTTTATGTGTGAATGTGAGTCTGTGTTGGCAAGTGAGAGTCTGTCAGTGTGTGTATGTCAATGTGTGAGGGTCTGTCAGTGTTCGTGTGAACGAGCTCAGAATATAAAAACAGATAGCAAAACTTTCTACAAATATGTAAAAGAAAAATAATGGCTCAGGTAAGCATAGATCCTTTATAGGATAAGAAGAGGGATTTAATAATGGAAAATGAGGAAATGGCAAGGCATTCAACAGGAATCTTGTATTGGTCTTCACAATGGAAGACATGAATAACATGCCAGTAGTTGATGGCAAATGAGGATCTAGAAATGATCATTATCACTAAAGAGGTCATGTTGGGTAAGCTAAAGGAAGACAGGTCTCCTGGCCCCAATGGAATGCATTCCATGGGTCTAAAAGAGATGGGGAAAGATTGAACCCCAACCTATTTGGTTGTGGTAATTTTGTGTTTGTAGTAATTTACTAACATTTGTTGGACCCTGGGGTAGTTCAGGCAGATTGAAAAGCAGCAAGTATGATGCCACTGTTTAAAAAGGCGGTGGACCAAAGGAGGTAACTGTAGGCTTGTTAGCTTAACTTCTATAGCGGGGAAAATGCTTGAATCTATAATTAAGGAAGAAATAGCTAGACATCTGGATAGAAATTTAAATTGTTCCATCAGGCAGGCACAGTATGGGTTCATGAAAGGCAGGTCATGTTTAACTAATTTATTGGAATTCTTTGAGGACATGACGAGTGTTTTGGACAATGGGGAACCAGTGGATGTGGTATATTTGGATTTCCAGAAGGCATTCGACAATGTGCCAGACAAAGGTTGCTGCTTAAGATAAAGTTGCATGGTGTTACGGATGATGTATTAGCATGGAAAGAAGATTGGGGGTAAGTAGGTGTTCTTCTGGTTGGCGATCAGTGGCTAGTGGTATGCCTCAGGGATCACCTGTGGGACCATAATTATTTATAATTTACATAGATGGTTTGGAGTTGGGGACCACGTGTATCATGTCAAAGTTGACAGATAACATGAAATGAGTGGTAGAGCAAAATGTGCAGAGGACACTGAAAGTCTGCAGAAGAATTTAGATAAATTAAGTGAATGAGCAAGGGCCTGGCAGATAGAGTACAATGTTGGTAAATGTGAGGTCATCCATTTTGGTAAGAATAACAGCAAAATGGACTATTATTTAAATGGTGAAAAATTGCAGTGTTGTTGTTGTGCAGAGGGACCTGGGTGTCCTGGTACATGAATCGCAAAAGGTTGGTTTTCAGCTGCAGCAGGTAATTAAGATGGCAAATGGAATATTGTCCTTCATTGCTGGAGGGATGGGGTTTTAAAGTAGGGAGGTTATGCCACAGCTGTACATGGTGCTGGTGAGGCCACACCTGGAGTACTGTGTGCGGTTTTGGTCTCTTTACTTGAGAAAGAAAGTACTGGCACTGGAGGGGGTGCAGAGGAGGTTCACTCAGTTGATTCTGGAATTGAAGGGTTTGTCTTATAAGGACAGATGAGTAGGCTAGGACTATACTCATTGGAACTACAAGGGAGGATCTTATAGAAACATATAAAATTACGAAGGGAATCGATAAGAAAGAAGCAGGAAGGTTGTTTCCACTAGCGGGTGAAACTAGAACTAGGGGCATAGGCTCAAAACAAGGGGGAGCAGATTTCGGACTGAGTTGAGGAGGAACTTCTTCACCCAAAGGATTGTGAATCTGTGGAATTTCCTGCCCAGTGAAGCAGCTGAGAATATTTCATTGAATGTTTGAAGGCAAAAATAAATTGTTTTTGAACAGTAAAGAAATTAAGGGCTATGCTGAGAGGGCGGGTAAGTGGAGCTGAGGCCACGAAAAGATCAGCCATGATCGTATTGAATGGCAGAGTGGCCTACTCCTGCTCCTGGTTCTTATGTTCTTATGTATGTCAGTGTCAGCAGCTGTCAGTATGTCAATGTGTGTCTGTGTGTGTGTCTGTGTGTCTATGTGTGTGTTTGGGTGTATCTGTGTGTGTGTGTGTGTCAGCATGTCTGTGTCTATGTGCCAATGATGTGCCTATACCTGTGAATGTGTGTCTGTGTTAGTGGATAAGGGGCTGTCAGTGTGTATATATGTCTGTGTGAGGTTTTGTCTGTGTGGATATCTCAATGTGTGAAGGTCTGTTGGGTTCCTTGTGTGTGTGTGTTTCAATGTGTGCACATGTCAGTGTGTGAGGTTCTCTCACTGCATGTATGTGTGTCAGTGCACATTGGTCTGTGAATGTCAGTATCTGAGTGTCAGTGTGTGTACATTTGTCAGTGTGTGAGTATCTGTTAGTGTCAGTGAGTGTCAGTGTGTGAGGGTCTGTCGGTGTTAAGTACATGTCTGTGTGTCAGTGTGTGTGAGAGAGAGTCTGTCAGTAAATGTCTGAATTTCAGTGTAAAAGGATCTGTCAATGCCAATGTATGTCTTTGTATTAGTGTGTGTGTCTCTGTGTTAGTATGTGAGGGTCTTTCAGTGTCAGTGTATACCTGTGTGTCAGTGTGTCTGTCAATGTGTGAAATTCTGTCAATGTTTGTCCGTGTGTCAGTTTGCGAGAGTCTGTCAGTGTATATTTAATTGTCAGTGTGTGAAGGTTTGTCAGTGTCAGTGTGTGCATGTGTATCAGTGTGCGAGGGTCAGTGTGTGGGTGGGAGAGAGAGGGTCTGTCAGTATATATCTGAGTGTTTGGATCTGTCAGTGTCAGTGTATGTCTGAGTGTCAATGCAAGTGTGATTGGGTTGGGATTGTTACTGGCTATCTGAGTGTCAGTGTGTCAATGTGTGAGTCTGTTGGTGTCAGTGTGTGAGGGTCTGTCAGTATCAGTGTGTGCTTGCCACTTGTCTATGTATCGTGAATATCTGTGTGTCAGTTTGTGTTTGTCAATGTTTGATTTTGTGTGTCAGTGTGTGAGAGTGTCTGTGTGAGCTTGTCTATGTATCGTGAATATCTGTGTGTCAGTTTGTGTTTGTCAATGTTTGATTTTGTGTGTCAGTGTGTGAGTACATGTTAGTGTCTGTTTCAATTTGTGAATGTATGTCTGTATCTGTGTGTGTGTGTACCAGGGTTGTGTCTGTACCTATGTGTGTGAATATGTATGTGTTACGGGATGAGGGACTGTCAGTGTCTGTGTGTATGGGTTTGTCATTATCAGTAGCTGTCTGTGTGGCATTGTATGTATGTGTGGGAGGAATTTTG
>NW_025206645.1:0-877 GCF_004010195.1 Chiloscyllium plagiosum | reverse complement strand
TCAGCACCGCCTTCCTAACCTGCAATCTTCTTCCTGACCTCTCCGCCCCCACCCCAGTCTGACCTATCACCCTCACCTTGACCTCTTTCCACCTATCACATTTCCGACACCCCTCCCCCAAGTCCCTCCTCCCTACCTTTTATCTTAGCCTGCTGGACAAATTTTCCTCATTCCTGAAGAAGGGCTTATGCCCGAAACGTCGATTCTCCTGTTCCCTGGATGCTGCCTGACCTGCGCTTTACCAGCAACACATTTTCAGCTTTCATTGCAGCAGATCAAGGAAGTATGTTTGAAGAGTTGTAAACCATTGTGAGACAACATTAGGAACTTTCAGCAAAATCTCTATTTGTATCTGTAAAAAGAAAAGCTGCAGTTTTGAGGGAAGTGCTGGCAGGACAGTGGGAATGGGTGGCTGATTTGCTTGCAGTCATGGCTGCCAGATGGTGATAAACGACTTGTCACCCCAGCAGCTGCTGAAGAAACCTTTCATCCCATCTGTTCGAGGCTGCATTCCACTGCTGGACTGATACTGAGCATTCTTCACTTAGAAGAACACTTTTGTGTTGCCTCTGAGGAACTAAGTGAGAGGTTGAAGGGGTTTATCAAATGCCAGCAATTTTAAAAACCTTACAGGTATATCCATGGAAACTAGTTATGCAATCGCAATCTCATAGAAGATTCATAAACTTCAGTCTTAATAAACATTGTGTTCTGTTGCCTGTGACTAATTATTTCCTTTCTCTCTCCAGGATGTTTAATGTCATCCCAAGCTGCTTGTTGGTCAGAATAGTAATGAAGCACATTTGCTGGTACAGTGCAGAAATGCTTTACCTGTCTTGCTGTCAGAGGTCACTCTCCTTGTCCTCTGCCTCCTCCG
>NW_025206644.1:10437-11979 GCF_004010195.1 Chiloscyllium plagiosum | reverse complement strand
AGGAAAACCGATATTCAGTATCTACATTGAACCAGGGTCCACGAGGCATGCAGTTACCTCTCACAAACCACTATTCCCCTTCCAACTTCCTGACGCCCCCTCCGTTCTTGTTTTAAACTGATTGAACGTCAGGCAATTGCAGATGACATTGCTGATGTGGAACTGTAGCATGTAGAACATAGAACATTACAGCGCAGTACAGGCCCTTCGGCCCTCGATGTTGCGCCGCCCTGTCATACTAATCTGAAGCCCATCCCATCTACAGTATTCCATGTACGTCCATATGCCTCTCCAATGACGACTTAAATGCACTTAATCTTGGCGAATCTACTGTCGTTACAGGCAAAGCATTCCATGCCCTAACTAATCTCTGAGTAAAGAAACTACCTCTGACATCTCTCGTATACCTATCTCCCCTCACTTTAAAGTTATGACCCCTCGTGTTTGCCGTCCCCATACTTGGAAAAATACTCTCCCTGTCCACCCTATCTAAACCTCTGATTATCTTGTATGTCCCTATTAAATCACCTCTCAGTCTTCTCTCCAAGGAGAACAGCCTCAAGGCCTTCAGTCTTTCCTCGTAATACATTTCTTCCATACCAGGCGACATGCTAGAAAATCCCCTCTGCACCCTTTCCAAAGCTTCCACATCCTTCTTATAATATGGTGACCAGAACTGTTCACAATACTTCAAATGTGGCCGGACCAGATTTTTGTACAGCTGCAGTATAACCTCCTGATTCCGGAACTCAATCCCTCTATTAATAAAGGCCAAAACACTGTTTTCCTTCTTAACAACCCTGTCAATCTGGGTGGCAACTTTCAGGGATCTGTGTACATGGACACCGAGATCTCTTTGTTCATCTGTACTCCCGAGAATCTTACCATTAGCCCAGTACTTGGCATTCTGATTACTCCATCCAAAGTGTATCACCTCACAACTGTCCACATTAAACTCCATTTTCCACCTCTCAGCCCGGCTCTGCATCCTATCTATATCTCTCTGAAATCTACTACATCCTTCGTCTCTATCCATAACTCCACCGACCGTAGTGTTGTCCGCAAATTTACTAACCCACCCTTCTAAGCCCTCATCCAGGTCATTTATAAAAATGACGAATAGCAGTGGACCCAACATCGACCCTTGCGGAATGACTCTATTATGTGGACACCAAGATGAACATGTTGTATCAACTACAACACTCTGTTTTCTTTCAGCGAGCCAATTACTGATTCAAACTGCTATGTCTCCCACAATCCCATTCCTACTCATTTTGTATAATAGCCTACAGTGTGGAACCTTATCGAACGCATTGCTCAAAACCATATAAAGCACATCAACCTGCTTACTCTCATCCACCTGTTTGGTCACTTTGTCAAAAACTCAATAAGATTCGTTAGGCACGACCTACCCTTTACAAAACCGTGCTAACTGTCCCTGATCAGATTATTATTTTCTAGATGATTATAAATCCTATCTCTTATAACCTTTTCCAAAGCTTTACCAACAACTGAAGTGAGACTCACTGGTCTGTAATTACC
>NW_025206644.1:0-8175 GCF_004010195.1 Chiloscyllium plagiosum | reverse complement strand
TCTACCAGGAATCTGTTTCATGCCTTAGATCAGTCAATACCCCAGCTCTTCAAAGAAGGGAAAAATGTCTTCCCTCTCTCTGCACAGTCGGACAGTTAATCCTTCAATCTCCTCTGATTCCACTTCCCAAAGAGTTTTAAAATACCGTAAAAACTGAGTCTCCTCTATTTCTTTTCTGCGCTTTTCATACATAGGAGCTGCAGCGATTGAATGCGTTGGTTTCTGAAAACGAAACATACCTATGATCAATGTATTGGGCTATTCCAGGATTGTCTTCTCTGACAACGTGGGACATGACTGATGTTGTCTTTGATATGGAAGTGCCAGTGTTTGAGTTGAGTAGACAAAGTTAAAAAATACACAATATCAGGGCATAGTCCACCAGGTTTATTTGGAAGCACTAACTTTCAGAGAGCCGCTCCTTCACCAGGTGGGTGTTTTTCTGCAGAAACTTGGTGTGTGTGCCAATATGCGCGATCTTTTGGAAGATCATCTGGACTTTAACAAACCGTTCGTGGTGTCGCTGGTACCCATGACTTGGAGGTGTTGGTGTTGGACTGGGGTGGCCAAATTAAAAAATCACACAAAGCCATTTTAGATTCCAACAGTTGACAAACACCTGATGAAGAAGCAGTGCATGGAACACTGGTGCTTCCAAATACGTCTGTTCGATACAATCTGGTGCTGTGTGATTTTTACTCTGATTGTTCTTGGTAATGTTTAACTGATCGAAGACAGTGAAAGAACTTTCGTTCGTGGAGATGAAAATTTCAAATATTATCCACCTCAGCGGAACAAAAATGAATAGTTTGTATGTGTGATAAATCTCCACAATGCGCTTGCGCCAAGTAAAAGTCGAACTTAAAACCACCTGATCAGTAGCCAGCTATAGGAATGGTTGTACCACTGGTCGGATGCACAGCTGAAATTTTACACGCTTCAGAGCTGCGGTGTTAACAAGGACATGAGCAATAACAGTAACAGTCACAAGGTGAACAAAGAACAAAGATAATCGCAATCATTGATTCACTTCAAATTGTCCTCAAAAAACGATCATTCACAATCTGATCAGCCAATCAATGAGGTCACTGCTGATGAAGGAAATTGCAACTTAATTTGCTAAGTTTTCACCATAATTTGAGGTGAACTCCAGCCTAATCATAACATCGCATATTCCCGTTAATTTTCAGTTTTAGATTACGTTAATGATCTGGCCGTATTTGCAGGAAACTGAACATGAAATGACTGAAAACGTCCTTCCGGTGATGTAAACCAGTGCAGAGTCGGCCAGAAAAGAAAAGACAAAGACATGAAACACCACTCCCATTTCTCTCTGTACTAATGCGTTTTCCTGAGTTGAATATTTGCAGGACTTGTCATTAATATCTAAAGAACAATTATTTCCCAGGAAAGATTCTTCTTAAATCAATTAACATCTGAGTCGTTGAATCATATTTTACTTCAGATTAAAATAGTTGAACATCCTTTCCCCCAGCCTAATGTCCCAATCCTCCCTTCTCTTCCATGGAAATACCAGCTGCTCCAAGTGAGGTTGGAGCTCCCAACGTGACGTTTCAATGCTCCTTGCTGCTCCATTCAATAGAAGCTGCTCTACTTGAAGTTGGAGCTCCCAGTTTGATGTCCCAATGCTCCCTACTCATGCAATAGAAGCGGTCCAGTTGAAGTTGGATCTATCACTCTGATGTCCCAATGCTTCCTGCTGCTACATGTCATTAAAAACTGCTCCTGGTGGGAGTGAAGCTCCCAGATGGATCTTGCAAAACTCCCTGCTCCATGTCAACTGAAGTTGCTCCAAATGAGGTTAGATCTCGCAGTCTAATGTTCCAATGCTCCCTGCTGCTCAATGTCAATAAATGCTGCTCCAGGTGTGATTGGAACTCGCAGACTGATGTCACAATGCTCCCTGGTGCATGTCAACAGACGCTGCTCCAGATGAAGTGAGAGCTCCCATCCCTGACAGATCACGCACATCGATACTATCATGGAAATACATGAGACCTTCCCATCTGTTTTACTTGGGAGAATCAGGAGGCAGATACATAGTTCAAGAAGGTGGACTGGGAAGTTCTTAAACAGATTGATATAAGATGCGAGCAGGGATTGATGGTTTTGGCTGGTATAAAATTGGACAAGTCCCCAGGTCTGGATGAGTTGTTTCACAGGCTGCTGTTGGAGACAAGGGAGGAAAGGCATTGACTCAAATGTTTATGTAGGACCCTGTCACATGGGAGGTGCTAGAGGACTGGAGCCTTTCCAGGAGTGCGGGTGGAGGCAGACCAGGGAACTGTAGATCAGTGAATATTAGATCAGTGTCAAGGAAACTACTGGGGAAAATAGGGATTGAGAAAATTGATCTTCATTTAGAAAGGCAATGTTTAATCATGATCACCAGCATTAAGATATCAGAGGGAAGTCGTACCGAACGAATTTTATTGATTTCTTTTTGAAGAGGTGATTTATATGGTTTTTCAGCAAGACCTTTGCCAAAGCCCCGCATGGGAAACTAATGAACAACTTACAATGTTGTTCATTGTACTCTCAGGAGACAGAGAGTAGAAAATTGTTTGTGTGACTGGAGACCAGTCTCCCCTGGCGTACCACAGGGTTCAGTGCTGTGTCCCTTATTATTTGTGGTAGTCAGAAATGATTTAGATGTGAATGTGGAGGGGGGGATGGGGAGAGTGTGTTAAGTAAGTTTGCGTTTAGCACAAAGGTTGTCCAGGTGGTTGTCAGTGAGGAGAAAGGTTTTATGTTACAGGAAGATTCAGACGGAATGATCAGATGTGCAGAGCAATGGCAGATGGAATGTAACCCTGATAAATATGAGGTGATGCACCTTGGAAGAAGAAATCAGACAGGGGAGGACTCAATGAATGACAGCACACTAGGAAGCTCTGAGGGTGTCTCTCGACACATTCCTAAATATCACTAGGCAGAGTAATAGGTAAGTTTAGAAGTCACATGCGCCTGTCGGCATAGCCTTTATTCATCGAGACATAGATTGTAAGAGTTATACAAAATTATAATTCAGCCACAGATGGAATACTGTGTGGAGTTCTGGGAGTCACATTATGGAAGAATGCGATTGCAGTGGAGAGGTTGCAGAGGAGATTCACCAGGATGTTCCCTGGGATGGAGCAGATTTGCTACGGAGAGAGGCTTGATAGGATCGGGTTGTTTACCTTGGAACAGAGAAGGCTGAGGGGGACATGATTCAGAAGGATGGGATTCCAAGATGCATGGACAGGGTGGATAGACAGCAACTGTTCCATTTTGTAAAAAGGGACAACAACAAGGGAGTACACTTTTAAAGTTAAGGGGTTGAGGTTTAGAGAAGATATGAGGATTGTTTTTTACCCAGAGGGTGTTGGGTCAGTATTAAACTTCCTGAGAGGATAGTTGTGATGAGTAACCTCAAAAACCGTTAAAATGTACTTGATTTATCATAACATTTATGGCTACTGATCTCATGTAAAAGAGGGACTAATATAGATCGTATTGCTTTTCTGACAGTACAGATTATATGCTTCTGTGATTGTTTGATTATGGACGGTGAAAGCAGTCAAGAAGATAAGTGGTGCGTTGACCATCATTTCAGGGGGACTTGAGTACAGGACTAAGGGCGTCTTACTGCAGCTGCACAGAGCCTTGGTGAGACCCCATCTCAAACATTGTGCAGTATTATGTGCAGTTTTAATGTCCTTACCTGATAAAGGACAAACTGACATTGAGGGGGAGTAGTGAAGGATGACCAGATCAATTTCTGGTATGACAGACTTGTTGTGGGAGCAGAGTTTGGGGTGAGTAGACCTGTATTCCATGAGCTTTAGGAACACGAATGATATATCTCAAACCGTGACAGGAGGAGAAAGTATGGAAGCAGGGATGATGATTTCCCAGTCAGGGGCGTCTAAAATAAAGGCACACAGTATTAGGTACAGGCAGGCCACTCTGCATTGAGATGAGAATAAATGTCTGCATTCAGAGACTGCTGAACCTGGGGAATTCTCTCCCAGATCAGGCTGTGGAAAACAAGGCACTGAATATAAATACTGATTTTTACACAGGAAAGGGATGGGAAGAGAGCAGGAGGATGGTGTGGTGATAGAGGACTAGCGATCATTGCAGGTTGTTCTCTGATAGCTCGGCAGCTGTGTTCTTGTGTAACACCGAATTATAGAAAGTGGTGCAATATAAATAATGGGGGCTATGAGGAAAAGCGTGTATGGGGCGAACGCCCAATAATGTCAGGAAAAATCAAAACAAAAATGATAGTCAACGTGACACAAGCAACAGCACAGTCTACGTAAATTTTTAAACCATATATTGTAATTTAATCTTGCTGTAAATATACCACTTTCACACTACAGTTACCGACTACAGCACTGTACCTTTCAACAAGGTCTTCACCTGAAAGCTCGCGAGCTGACTGACCACATGACGCTGCTGCGGGTTTACAGTTAGAGTAGATTCCCGATAGTATGTAAACAGGCCCTTCGGCCCAACAAGTCCACATCACCCTCCGAAGAGTAACCCGCACAGACCCATTCTTCGACCCTATATTCACTCGTGACTAACACACCTAGCACTATGGCCAATTTAGCATGACCAATTCACCTGACCGGCACATCTTTGTGGGAGGAAACTGGAGCACCCAGAGGAAACCCACGCAGACACAGGGAGAAGGTGCAAACTGCACACAGACAGTCACCCAATGCGGAAATTGAACCGGGTCCCTGGTGATAACCACTGAGCCACTCTGCCATCCCAAGATTTCTCCCCAAGATTCTTCCCCTGGTTTGAAATAAAGTTTCTTCTCAATGTCGACTACAATTCCCAGTTCTGGATGGAGGTTTGCTCGCTGGAAGGTTCATACATGGAGAACCTCAACCTGTGCCACAAATCTTCTCAAAACTCGATAACAATTTCCAGTTTCAGTCTCAGTTTCAAGGCTTGCAGAGCGGATTACATTCCTGGTTTAGCTGAACACATTGAGGGTGTATTTGGCAGACAGAGGATTCTGAGGCTGGGTTTTGCTGTTCAGCTGGGGCCTGGAATGGAATCACGTCCCAGTGAACAGGAGCTCCCTTTATAAAGAAAGGTGCACAATTCATAATCGTGTTGCAGCCAAATCGTTTTTAATAAACCCACATTATTGGAGAACTGCCTGTATATTGAATGGAGGAGCAAAGTTGATGGACGGGAGTAATTCTTATTTTATATGTCCCGATGTTTAAACATACGAAGGGTCGTGAACACTGTGTGGGGAAAACTATTGAGAAAATTTTCACCATGAACTAGAATGGAGAAAGCTCAATGTGTCTAAAGACCTCCTCCTTTCCTGATGTTTCTGTGCAGTCTGTGGGACAGCTCTATAACTGTTGTCACAAGCTCTCAGATGTTAGGAAGGAGATCTCTGCAGGATGACAGGACTGTATTTCCCATTCCCTTTTCCAATGCCGAGGCTGGTGCTGGGTGTTCTGTCCGGTTTTAAGACCCGGAGGAGTTTGATACAATTGAGGGTCTTGTTTGGCCGATTCAGAGACCATTGAAGAGTTTCTCACATGTCTGTGTGTCTGGAGTCACTTTTAGGCCAGACCAGGAAAGCACAGGATATTCACTTCTTGAAAGTACATGGGGAAGGAAATTGGTGTTTACAATCGACATTGGCCTCAAGGTCACTGTTACTGACGCCAGATTTTATATCTCCATACTTTATTAATTGTTATTAATTTCCACCAGCTGCCAGAGCATTTTCCTGCTCTGGATTTGTAATCCAGTGACAATTCCATAACAGCACCATTTCCTCATGGGGACCTGTCAGAAATCACAGTGAGCCGGTTATTTCTCTGCTACTGGGCAGCTCTGTCAAAAAGAACTCCCACCAATGTGACTGTCGCGACGGGACTGAGGGCGTGGTAAATGGTCAGACTGTAGTCATTCCCTTGTTATGAGACTGGATATAGTTGAGTAATTTTCCACGTGGCCAGGCAGATGTCAGAGTTGGAGCTGGAAAGAAACAGCTTCCCGAAGGACACGGCTTGTTGTGCAGCACAAGTCTTCAATCCTATTGCAGGAATGGGGTCAGGGCCCATTGCCTTTGTTGTAGCTACTGTGTTCAACTGTTTCTTCATGTCATGTGCAGCAAATCCAATTGGTTGAAGACTGGCATCTGTGATTCTGTGAGCATAATGAGGAGGATGAGGTGGATTATCGACTCAACTCTTCTTGCTGTGGATGGTGCAGACATTACATCCTTGTCTTCTACGCGGATGTACACGGCCGTTCCGTTATTTAGGATGGGGATATTTGTAGAGTCCTCTCCTCCAGTAAGTTGTTTAATAGTCCTTAGACATTGATGACTGAATGTGACAGGACTGCAAGAGCTTCGTTCTTATCTGTTAGTCTTGGGATCATTTCGCCCTCTCCATCAGATGGTAATTCTGCTGTTTGGAATGTAACCAGTCAAGTGCGGTAGCTTTAATGGGTTGTCATCAGGTTGAGATACACATGGTTCTGACTCTGGCATGTTCACCCAAACTCGCCACTGAGCCATCTCCCGGCTTGATGGTAACGATAGACTGATGTATTATCCTGGGGGATAAATTATGAATTTTGATTGAATGCAATTGTACTGCGGCTGCTGCTGTGATCTACAGCATCACATGATAACCCAGTGGGAGCTGCAATATCTCTAAACCAATTCCACTGACTTTCCCCCAGTTCACACCGAGGCCCATTCACCAATCAGCAACGTACTCAGTGACTTAACCTGGTTTCTAATGTGCGAACACTTCCAGTTTCATATTCTCATTCTGTTGAGGGTCTCTCCCTGATGTCACGCCTCCAATATGTTAAATTACCCCGATACTTTGACATATTAATCTGAATCGTTTTCTTTCCCGTAATACCATTTTCTGTGTTTGAAGTGAATGTTTTTTCCTCTGTTTTTCTCCCTGAACATGATTAAGAGTTTTGTCGTGTCAGTGATGCCAGCCTTATGTCGTTTCAGAGCCAATGAACTTGTGCACTTTGCGTTATTGTTTACTTCCCAATGTACAGCGCTCTCTGCTGGACAGGGCGTTTGAGCAGATTTGACACACTTCATAGGAACTTGTTCAAAAACAGAAATTGCTGAAGAAACTAAGCAGGTCTGGCTGCATCTTGTGCCTTGAAAGCTGAGTTCATCTTTCAGATGCAGTGACCCTTCCCAGTTTCTCCAGCAATTTTTCTATTTTTATTTCCAGTATCCACAATTATTTGTTTAATTGAAAATTTATTCTGTGCCTATTTATTTCTGTAGAAACTCAGCAGGTCTGGCAGCATCTGCGGAGACATAAAAACGGAGTTAGCGTTTCAAGTCCAGTGTGACACTTCTTCAGAACCGAAAAGGATTGGAATTTGGGCATTTTAGTCCCTTGG
This sequence comes from Chiloscyllium plagiosum, assembly GCF_004010195.1. Taxonomy (NCBI): domain Eukaryota; kingdom Metazoa; phylum Chordata; class Chondrichthyes; order Orectolobiformes; family Hemiscylliidae; genus Chiloscyllium; species Chiloscyllium plagiosum. The sequence continues at coordinate 732 of NW_025206644.1, read as the reverse complement.
CAGAGGTGGGGGTGGGTTGGCGGGGGCGGTAAGTAACAGGCAAAAGAGGGCGTGAGAACAGATAAACAGGCTTTTAGCAGTGGTGAACGAGAAGATGATATAAAATGAGTTAAGTTAAAATGTGAATGGGGGGGAAAGAAGTTCTCTCTATTGAGTGCAATATAAAGAAGAGACAACCGCACAAGTTCACAGGGAGGCCAGGAGGGAGACGTTTGAACATGTGGTATTATGTAGATCTGGCCAGAGATACATTTTCAGTGTAGAGATCATCACAGCCATCAGACAAAGGAATTCAGCTGTTTGACTTTTTATGTCAGTAGTAAGATTTTCATGCTGCCTTAGTATTGTAACATGGAGAAAACAAATAACAGTATGAAGTTTGGGCTGAGTGCTGTTTACCTATCATTTTTAATATTGTTTTAAATTTGCAGTGCTTATCTTTAAATGCTTGTTCTTGAAGCTAGAATCAGATGGAGTGTATGAGGTTGAGGGGTGACATTCTAGAAGTTTATAATACCATGGAAGGCATGGATAGGGTGAATAGCCAACGTCTTTTCGACAGGATAGGAAAATGAATTTTGTGAGAAGATTTGGCACAGGAAAATGAAATTACAGAGAGCATAGGTTTACGGTGTAAGAGGGAAGATTTAAAAGGGAGGAAGAGGGAGCTTCTTTTACACAGAGGGTGATCTGTTTATCGAATGAGCTGACAGAGGAAGACTGGCAGATGCA
>NW_025206643.1:6316-11979 GCF_004010195.1 Chiloscyllium plagiosum | reverse complement strand
TCACTTTCTCTGCATTCTCCCCCACTTTCGTACAAACACTACACCACAATCATGCTCACTCTTCCACACATGCCTCCACCTGCACACTGAAATCACCCATTGTGATGGTTCTCAGCCATTGTGAAGCTCATATTCCTGCACACTTCATCGCTGTCACTGTCGCTCTCACTCCAGTGAATACTGCCCAAGTATCACGTTCATTCTCCCAGAGAAATCCACACCCTCACGCTCAGTCCCTCACATACTCCCTCTCTGTCACACACAGTCTCACACACAGTACCCCACCATCGCAATCACTCTCCATGCATATCCCCCACTATCACTTTCACTCACCCCCGTTCATCCGAATGTCGCGCCTCCTCCACTGCACACTCTGCTAACGTCAGAGACTCTCCTGCGCACAATTCTACATGGTCATGCACACTTGTTATACACTCCGCCACCCTCATCCTCATTCCCCCGCACATTCCCCGATTGTAATGTCACTCTCGCTGCACACGAAGCCACCGACACACTTTTGCTTTGCACAGGACGACACGGTTTCGCTCACTCCCCAGCACGGACGCCCTACTTCATGCTAACTAACCTGGACACTCTCCCACCATCACACTCACTTCCCTACAAACTTGCATACCAACAAACCCACTCACCAACAAACACCCTTAACGTCATGCTGACTCCCCTAAATATTACCACACCATCATTCGTACTTCCCATACTTTCATTCACCGTGACGTTCACTCACGCACACACTCTCCCACTGTTTTGATCATTTAACTGAACACTTATCCATAGTCACACTCACTCCCCCGCAAACTACCCCACAGTCTCACTTACTTCTGTGCATGCTGTCTCTCCATCACTTTCATTCCCCCACCCACGCCTTGAGCTTCACACTCACTGTCTCAGAACACTACCCACCATCAATCTCACTCCATCACTGACTCCCTTACCACCATGCTTACTGCTTAGCATATTCTGCCACCGTAATGCTCACTCCCTCGCTCACTACCCCATGAACATGTACACTCCCTCGGTTTCCCCATGACCATCACACACATTCCCCTTCTCCCTCTCCCAAAGTCATGGTCACGGCTCTGCTCACTTCCACTTGATCATGCATACCCCCACTAACTTCCCCACCATCATGCACAATCCCCGGCAAACTCACCGACCTTCAGGCATGCTCCTGTGCTCAATCTCCCCAGTACACTCGTTCTCTCATTCACATCCATACCGTCAATATAAATATTCCTCATACTCTTCCACGATTACACTCATTCACTCATTATCACGCACACTCCGCTTCCCTGCACATCTGTTCCATCACACTCAGTCTCTGGCTCACGGCCCGAACATCATCCTGACTCCCACACATAATTCTGCGCCTTCAGGTTCACTCCTCTGCACACTTTCACACTGTTTTGCACAGATCCCATTTTTTTCATGCGCCACTACCGCCACTACCAATTGCCCACAGATTTCCCCACCGATATGCTGACTCACCATAACACTAGTCCTCCATCACGCTCACCAATCTCACATTCCCGCACCGTCACACTCACTCTCCGTGGATACTCCACTCCCAGATATTCAGAACCGCACTCACACCCACCATCAAACTCATTGTCCTCCACTTACCCCACTGTCAAGCTCATGCTGCTGCACTCGTCGCTCCCATCTCGTTCACCCTCCGTGCACACAACCACCCATCAGGCTTAATCCCCTGCTTACTTGCACACCGTCATGTCCACTCGTTGTTCGCTCCATCAGTGTCACTCTCATTACATGCAGACTCCACCATCATCGCACTCACTCTCCTTGCAAACTAACCCACTGTCACACTCAGTCCCCTCACACTACTCCACTGTCACACTCACTTCTTCACACAGCTCCCCACTGTCGAACACACTCCCCAGCACAAGACCCCACCATCGCTCACACTCCACGGAACACACCTGAACCACATGTGCACTCCCTCACACACTTCCATGCCATCAAACGCACTCTCTTGTACAATCTCACATCGTCATTCGCACTCGCCCATACTCTACTCCAGAGTCAGGTACACTCCTCTGCACACTCCTGCACTGTCACGTTCACATCTCAGCACACTCGGTCATCATCACGCTCACTGGCCCAAACAATCCAACACCATCTCAGTCACTCACACGCAGACACTTCTACCATCCTAATGTCAGAACTGTATTTTTCACTCCTATGTGCATTCCCAGATCGTCATAATCACTTCCCCGCACAGACACCTACCTTTATGCTCAGTCCCCTGCACATTCGCTCCATGTAACGGTCCCACAACCCCACTGTCACACTAACTAACCAGAACCGACGTCCACTGCCACGCCCACACCCCTACACATTCACCTACCCTCACACCAACACTCACTGTACACTACATCACCACACTCTCATTCAGCTGCAGACTACCCTCTGTCCCGTAACTCCAGTGCACACTCCCTCAGCATCATGCGAGCTGCTCTGCACTCTCCCCCACTGTCGTACTCAGTTCTACCCTCAAAGTTCCCACATTCAGACATACTTCGCCAGTCAATACTCCACCATCATGCTCATTGCTCTGCACACTCTCACAGGGTCACGCTCACTCCCTCGCTCACCACCCCTTAATCAAGCGCACACCACCGCTCACTTACCCACCGTTATGCTCACTGATCTGCATACTCACTCACGTTCAGCACACTTATGGACTTTCTCCCAAACCGTCACACTCATTCCCGGGCACATCCACACCATTATGCAAATACACCCATTCAATCTCCCATCATCATGCTGACTCCTCTGCTCTCTCCAACAATGTTACACTCACTTCCCTGCTCATTTCCCTTCGATCACACACACTCCACTCTCACTTCCCCACCACCACGCTGACTCACCCACAGACTACTGCAGTGTCAGTCTCTCTCCCGGGGCACTACTCCATTCTCAGGCTCACTTCTCCACAAACTCTGTCACTTTGTGCACACTCCCCTTCCGCCATACACACTCAGCCTCACACTTCTCCAGCGTCACTCTCACCTCCACATCTACTACTCCACCGTCAGACACACCATCCCACTCACTGCCCCTCTGTCAAGATCACTTTCCCCCACACTCACTAACCTGAGCACTGGCCTGTAAACCCCTCCTCAGCGAATCCTCTAGAAATGGCCTCCGTCCCCATCCGCACACAATCCCCTGTTGTTCCAATCCCACTGTTACATCCTGGCCACAGCGTGGTGCCATTCGTACATTTGCACCTGAGTAACGTTCAATGTTCTCACACCAACTGTGTCCCCTGTGAACGCATTGGACCCAATCCGCAGCTTTTTACCGAAGCAACGGACTGATACTCCACAACACTTTCTCTGTTACTCTGTCAACGACCAATAATGCACAGCACCACCAAACCCTGTCTCTGATTCCTTACAACGGAAGATGAGAGAGGATTCGAAGAAGGTAGGTTTAGAAAGAGGGATATTAAGAGACAGAGAGTGCAAGACCGAAAGAGACTGTGAACGAGAATGGCGATTGGGCAGAAAAACTGAGTTTGTTAACGGAAATAGCAGAGAGAAATATATATATAGAGGGACAGTGGATAGAAACCGACAAAGCGAATGAGTTGAATTCTGCCGAAGGCAAGATCGAACTGAGTGACCCAGCGGTAAAAGTAGAGATGGAGTGACTTAAATTAATCACCTGAGATCAGCTCCGTTACTCTTACATTCCCTGAGGTCCAGGACTTGGTGCTGAGTCAGTCTCTCTCCAGCTCAGCTTCTTCAACACAAGCAGAAATAACAATATAGCTCACTCTGCTGCTTGGAACTTCTTAATAAACACGTTTATTGTTTACAATTTGAAGTGATCCATGCAGATATTGGGATGCTTCATTGCTTACTGTCCCCTGAATTGTGAGAAGCTTTGAAATGTGTCCCTATAATTCCCTGTAGGATAAGATTTGACAAAACAGCACGATCCTCAATCGGTTATCACGGTGACAGGTTTTTTTTGTTGTTGAAACAATGAATGGAATCGAGAAAGACCTAAAGGTATTGATTTTTGAGGGAATGTAATTGATTTTTGAATTTGGGCAAAGGGATATTTCAACACATTCTTCTGCTGATTTCTGAACTTTTTCTGGGTTACAGAATAAATCACAGTGTTTGTGCAGCAACTGAGGAGCTGCAGTATGAAGCCCAATTCCGTCACAAAGCTATGTAGAAAAATAGCATTAAACCCAATAAGATGCATCCGGTACCATATAGAATACATCAGGAGAAATGGGAGAGCCGGTGTTAGAATGTGGTGTAGGAACTCGATTGCAATCCAGACTCTGGAGTAACGAACAGTTTTTTTTCATCACAAAACCAGGGGAAGTTTTCCAGCCAATACTTAGCTGTGAACATAAAGTACCAGAAAATGTTCTTTAAACTGCTCAACACTGTCACTGTTTCAAGGACCGCAGCCGCCGTTTCCCCACTGCAATATTTAGTTATTAGCTTCTGGCAACAAATTGCTATAAATCGATCAAAAGTGAAACTGACGGCGAACCAAACAGAACAGTCAATGGCTGCATAAAGCAGGACAGCGTGGATATTACACACGGGGATGTAATACATGAAATAAAACTGTTCATAATAAACAACAGGAATGTGTCTTAATATCAAGTCGAGGATAATGACCAGTAGATTTGCCACTGCCATGGCACCCAGGTAATGTCTGACATATGGAGACAATCCACAATCTTTAGAAAGAAGGACGTAGATCGTCACTATGTTAACTGTCAGAATGGAAAACACACAAATTATATATCAGCCTGGAGTCAAATTATCCGGTTTTTTTTCGAGGACCCAGTGACACTTTTGAATGTGTCATTGCTTTTATGGACTTGGTCAAATAATTGGAGCTGAAATGATAAATTGCAAGGTCTGACTTAATGACAAAAGTATGACATAAAACGCAAGAAAACATCCCTCACTAAGCACACGGAGACACAATAACAGATACTTTCTCGAACATTCCCACACACTCATTCACCCGAGAGTTCAAGTACAGAGGGTGAAAACTTTGCAGTCCTGAAGGTTTCTCATCCAGTTTATAAAGAACAAGCGCAGTTTGGAAATTTCTGTCTTTCAGTCTAAATTGTGATGGATGCTCTGTCATGTAGAAATGTAAACGTCGGGAAAATGTATTCACTTCATTAAATGTCCGAACTGGACCTGCTTCCACTTGCAAAAGGATAGTGCCCCTCGGGATCGTATCTTTGGTTCAAATCACTGACATTCGGCCGTTCATAAATACTGTCAGTGAAAGAATATTCCTGGCAATGTCAGTCATAGGATCATTTATACAATGTTAGTGATAGAACTTTCCAGACAATGTCAATTATAGAATGCTCCGGGAAAATTATTTTTGGATTGTTTCAGAAAGTGTCGGGTGTAGAATGTTCTGAAGAATGTCGGTATCACAATTTTCTGGTGCATGTCAGTTGTAGAATGCTCCGGGGAAGAGAGACTAGATTAGAGTGGTGCTGGAAAAACACAGTGGGCAGGCAGCATCCGAGGAGCAGTAAAATTGATATTTCTGGCAAAAATCCTTTCATCAGTAATAAAGGCAGGGTGCATGCAGAGTGGAGAAATACATGGGGGGAT
>NW_025206643.1:4619-5957 GCF_004010195.1 Chiloscyllium plagiosum | reverse complement strand
TTTACATCACAAAACCAGGGGAAGTTTTCCAGCCAATACTTAGCTGTGAACATGAAGTACCAGAAAATGTTCTTTTAACTGCTCAACACTGTCACTGTTCCAAGGACCGCAGCCGCCGTTTCCTTACTGCAATATTTAGTTTTCAGCTTCTGGCAACAAATCGCTATAAATCGATCAAAACTGAAACTGACAGTGAACCAAACAGAACAGTCAATGGCTGCATAAAGCAGGACAGCGTGGATATTACACACGGGGATGTAATCCATGAAATAAAACTGTTTGTAATAAACAACAGGAATGTGTCTTAATATCAAGTCGAGGATAATGACCAGTAGATCTGCCACTGCCATGGCACCCAGGTAATGTCTGACATATGGAGACAATCCACAATCTTTAGAAAGAAGGACGTAGATCGTCACTATGTTAACTGTGAGAATGGAAAACACACAAATTATATATCAGCCTGGAGCCAAATTATCCGTTTTTTTTTGAGGACCCAGTGACACTTTCTAATGTGTCATTGCTTTTATAGACTTGGTCAACTAATTGGAGCTGAAATGATAAATTGCAAGGTCTGACTTAATGACAAAAGTATGACATAAAACGCAAGAAAACCTCCCTCACTAAGCACACAGAGACACAATAACAGATGCTTTCTCGAACATTCCCACACACTCATTCACCCGAGAGTTCAAATGCAGACCGTGAAAACTTTGCAGTCCTGAAGGTTTCTCATCCAGTTTCTAAAGGACAAGCGCAGTTTGGAAATTTCTGTCTTTCAGTCTAAATTGTGATGGATGCTCTGTCATGTAGAAATGTCAACCTTGGGAAAATGTATTCACTTCATTAAATGCCCGAACTGGACCTGCTTCTACTTGCAAAAGGATATCGCCCCTCGGGATCGTATCTTTGGTTCAAATCACTGACATTCGACCGTTCATAAATACTGACAGTGCAAGAATATTCCTGGCAATGTCAGTCATAGGATGATTTATACAATGTTAGTGATAGAATTTTCCAGACAATGTCAATTATAGAATGCTCCGGGAAAATTATTTTTGGATTGTTTCAGAAAGTGTCGGTTGAAGAATGTTATGAAGAATGTCAGAACCACAATTTTCTGGTGTATGTCAGTTGTAAAATTCTCCGGGGAAGAGAGACTAGATTAGAGTGGTGCTGGAAAAGCACAGTGGGCATGGCAGCATCCGAGGAGCAGTAAAATCGACATTTCTGGCAAAAATCCCTTCATCAGTAATAGAGGCAGGGTGCATGCAGAGTGGAGAAATAAATGGGGGGTATGGGAGTGGGGAGAAAGTTGCATGGAGTACAGTAGGTGAG
>NW_025206643.1:0-3560 GCF_004010195.1 Chiloscyllium plagiosum | reverse complement strand
AGAATCAAAACTGATGGGAAATGTTTCATGAAGTACCATCACCTTCCCTGAGTATATCCTGTCCAACCGATAGGACAGACCACCTCTGGCTACATCGTGGTATGCATTCAGGGTCTGAATTACTTTGGAATTGCCGAACATTGATTCCAAAACTAGAGAAATCTCATGGAAACAGTTCTAGGAAATCTCCTGATGGTGGACATCCACTGTCCTCCACACATGTCCCTGTCAATGCTGAAAGTAAATGAAGAAGCACTAGAGTGGCAATGACACCGGGCGTACTCTGGGTCTAGGACTTTAATGTTGATCACCAAGAGTGTCTATGAAAGCAAACCACTGACAGAGCAGGGAGAGGACTGATACACACAGCAGCCAGACTGTGGGAATTGATGGATGAACAAACATTCTCGCCAAACTACCTGTCACAGATGGATCTGCCCCAAACAATATCTGTAGTAGGAGCCAGCACATAGACCTCGTGTTGTGAATTTCTCAGTTTCGAATTGAAGATACCGCCCAATCTGTTGTCTGGCACTAACTCCTGTGAAGTTGGATATACTTCCAAAGGAGCGAGCAAATAGAAACTGGGCATCCAACAGCTGCAAAATCAATGTCCTTGCCTCCATCGTAAAGTCAGTGCTGGGCTGTTCTCTGATGGTTCAAAAACGTTCAGCACTATTCACACCTACACCGACATTGAAGCAGACCATTCAGCCCATCAAGAGTTCCAAACAGCAAAAGAATCACGACATTCAGCTATTCCAAATTGTTACTCAGCTATTGGAGCAGAGCGGTTAATCTCTCATGCCTGTCACATGGGAAGTGTTAAGAAATGTTTAGACTTTCAAATCTGAACATAGGTGGACTGGTTACAGAATCGGAAGACTCAATAAAATTGATAAATTAGTCTCTGAGTTTAACAGACATTAACAACTGCAGTGACACAGTAATCAGTGCTGAGTCCACAACTATTTGCAAATATTCCCAATGGTTTAATAAATGGAAGAAATTCATTCTCATTAAATTCATCAGTGATGCTCATATAGTCAGGAAACGAAGTTGTCACAGGACGCGGAGAATCTGTAATACGATAAGCAATAGGGATTTGGCAGTTGGCACATAACGTAGTTCATTGAGAACCTGTGAATGTTTCAGGAAAAAATAAAAAATTGAATATGATAATCAACGGAAAAATTACAGAACTTCACAATACAGAGTCTACTGGAAGGTTCACTCTGACCCGTTGAGACATCGAAACTGTTGCTCCATCTGCCTGATGATGACTTACGTGATGTTCCCACTGGCATAATTGCACTCAGTGCACACGGGATATTTTATTTGATTGGTTGGTGGTGGCGATATGTGGGGGGGCAGTGTGTACTGGACCGTTTGTCAAAGCCTTTACCCGAGATGCCATTCTTCATTTCGTCGAGGAGACCCGGAAACGATGGACATGGGTATTCACCAACATGATGTACTGTGCATGGTCACACTGTAACGTCCATGGAGTGAGACGAAGTTCCAATCATAAGAATGAGAAAATTATGTAAAGACATTTCCGTACTGAACAGTTTTATTGTGTCACATTATCAATTCACCGCACGAAACCAACTCAAACACCATAAATCCAAAGGAGATATCCATTCGGTTCTGCTCTGTCCAATCAAGCAACCGGCCCAGAGGGGAACACTGTGTAGACTACACCATTGCAATGATCTATAAACCCGGACGAGATATTTGTCCAGAACAAGAGCTGGGCAGACCGCAGTTGTAGAATATGTTTCTATAGCTTTCTGAGTGAAGCACTCGCCATCAGAATTTTTAGAGTTAGCTAACATTCAGTTGAACATGCCGCACCCTGAGTTTGAGGGAAAGGACATGGAATTACGTTAAAAAGCAGAGAGAAAATTAAAAAAAGAGAGAGAGATAGGGAACAGAGAGAAGGAGAATTGTAGGGAAAGAAAGAGAAGAAAGGGCGGACGAGGCGGGTTGTACTTCAGAAAGTGACGTGAAGAAAAAAGACCAAAAATTCCTTTTCTAAATCAGTGAGAACTCACGTGGAAGTGCAGAGAATTGAAAAGGCAAGCTTAGCAGCTGGAATGGCTGACATTTATGAATGGGTTCATCAAAAAAAGGTTGAATTTCAAACTAAACTTCTTTCCATCAGCGATAGAAATTCGGGAAACGGAAAGTGAAAGATAATTCTTGGTGAAGATCAAAAGGATAATCGACCACAGGATAAAAGGGAATCCCTTGAAGTGGAAAGTAAAGTTTAAAAGAAAACCTCCAGCGTTTTCACTGCAGAAAAGTAGGCCAAGTGAAGTCACAATGTTGGTGGGTTAGGAAAATACCGGGAAGACAGATGTAGGAATAAACATTAAGAATAAGCCAATGAATTTATTTGGAGTGGCAGCGAAAAATCACAATGAAGATTAAAAAGGTACACCAGTATGAACAAGCTGGTCAAAGGTTTTTAAAGAGGAGGTACCACACCTTCTTAAATCATTTACTGTGAATGAAAAGTTTATTCGCATATGCCAGGAGCAGCAGTTTAAGAGGTTACAATGTTAAGATTTGCAGTTTGCTCTCAATCTGTGATGTTGAAAGATAACGAGATATGTACTTCTGAAGGAATATTCCCAGAAAAGTTCTGAGTAACGAGAATTCAAGGTGAGACAAAAAAAATTAATTAAGTAAAGTTCAGTTAAAATGTCGCGCAAAGAATGGAAAATTCGCAGAAGCGCAGAGACCACTAGAAACAACGAAACACAGTGATCAGCGAAACAATACATGAATCAACGAAATTCAGTCCATTTTAATTTCTTTTTTGGCATCAAGTGAGAAGAGCGCAAAAAACGATTGAGGAGAAATTGGTAAGTCAGAATTCACAGAACACCTATTTGGACCAAGCATAAAATGTTTGGTCACAACCAAATAGAGTGGGGAGATCGCGAGACAGCATTTGAATGTATCGCAGCATACAATGGAACAGGAAGCAGACAGGAAATCAAAAACTGGAGTTTCTGCTACCGTGTATACGGTGTTCATGGTATTCCCAATGTTAGGTGAACCTTTACAATTAAGGTTTAGTGGAAATTATCGAGTCGAAAGCAAAAATGAGTGAACTCCAGACAGAAAGGAATTTCACAAAGTGTGTCATGCGAATATGTTCAAGAGGTGTTTTGACGGGGAAGGAAAGCAAAAGGAGACTATGCTCTTGATTTCAACACAGAGGGGAAAACCAAGTCCAGAAGATTCTAAATCAGACGTACCTCAATTTAAATTGGACAATGAGGAAGTTTTAAAAACTGGGTTAAATTATTCAGTTATCTTTCAGAGGTAAATGGAAATGACCCGAAAGTGTTATTACTATCACATGGGGAGATATGTGGAAATAACATGGGAAGTACTAGCCGAATTATGTTTGATTCTGGAAGTAAGGACGGCAGATGTTGGAGACAAGAGTCGAAGAGTGTGATGCGGTAAACACACAGCCAATTAGGCAGCATCCGAGGAGCATGAGAATCAATGTTTTGCGAAGATAAAATCTCCATCAGGAT
>NW_025206642.1:0-11976 GCF_004010195.1 Chiloscyllium plagiosum | reverse complement strand
TGGAGTACTGTGTGCAGTTCTGGTCGCCTCATTTTAGGAAAGATGTGGAAGCTTTGGAGAGGGTGCAGAGGATATTTACAAGGATGTTGCCTGGAATGGAGAATAGGTCGTACAAGGGTAGGTTGAGAGTGCTAGGCCTTTTCTCATTGGAACGGCGAAGGATGAGAGGTGACTTAATAGAGGTTTATAAGATGATCAGGGGAATAGATAGAGTAGACAGTCAGAGACTTTTTCCCCGGGTACAACAGAGTGTTACAAGGGGACATAAATTTAAGGTGAAGGATGGAAGGTTTAGCAGGGGATGTCAGGGGTAGGTTTGATTAGATTAGATTAGATTAGATTAGATTAGATTACTTACAGTGTGGAAACAGGCCCTTCGGCCCAACAAGTCCACACCGACCCGCCGAAGCACAACCCACCCCTGAGTCGGGAATTGAACCCGGGTCTCTGGCGCTGTGAGGCAGCAGTGCTAACCACTGTGCCACCGTGCCGCCCACTGAGGTTCTTTACCCAGAGAGTGGTGGGGTCATGGAATGCGCTGCCTGTGGGAGTGGCAGAGTCAGAATCATTGGCGACCTTTAAGCAGCAATTGGATAGGTACATGGATAGGTGCTTAAGCTAGGACAACTGTTCGGCACAACATCGTGGGCCGAAGGGCCTGTTCTGTGCGGTATTGTTCTATGTTCTATGTTCCATAATCTCACCAACATTGTCCTGTACAGGGAGAAGGTTGAACCTGTCAAAAGTTCTAGTAAAAATGTGTGTGTTTGTGCTCTTTGGAGACTGATACCCCGCCCTTACTCTCTGCCCCCCCCCCCCCCCCAACCAAACGGCTGTAGCAGCAGTGTTGTTGTTGGTGTCCAGTTCTGCAGCCCTGGAGAGGAGGTGTGGTTGGACGGGGTGTTGGGCAGAAGGGGTCGGGGTTATGGAACAGGAGTCGGGAGACATTGGGCGGCGTTTGGGGGCGGGCGGGGGGCAGTGTTGGACGTGGTTCGGAGGTGGGTTGGACAGAGTTTGCGAGTCAGGGGAGGGGTCGGACCAGGCAGGCAGTGGGCGGGGGATCGCGTGTACTATGCTGCTGCCTTCTCTCCTGAACAGGGAGCAGACTTTCCAGAAAATTCGGAACCCCACAGGACAGGCATTGAATTGATTAACCGAAAATCAATTATCCGAATGAAATAGGTTTCTTTGTAAATTATTTGATGTGAATACGTGCCCGGTTAATATGTTTGCTGATAACGTTAAAATTGGTGGTGTAGTGACCCGCAAAGTTAACCTCAGTGTTAAATGGGACATTGATCAGATGGGCCAATGGGCCGAGGAGTGACCGTTAGAGGTGGATTTATAAATGGGAAGTGTTGTATTTTGGTAAAATAAAACAGTGCAAGACTTATACAATTAATAATGGAGCCGTGGGGAGTGTTGTTGGACAAAAGGGTGGAGGCTCAATGTTCGTTAAATGTGGAATCAAAGGTAGACAGATTAGTGAAGAAGATGTTTGGTATGCTTGCAGTTGAAGTGAGTCACGTTTCATGGGATACAGACAGCAAAGTCGGGCTGAGACCACAACTTGATCAACCACAATGTTACTTCGTGGTGGAAAAGGCTCGAAGTGTCCAATGGCCCGCTCCTGTTTCGCAGGCCCGTGTTTCTGTGTTCCATTCAGCCGCTCAAATCTACTGGACAGGAGCAGTTGGATGCCACTTACTGCTATCACCTGGTGCAAAGAAACAGAGAAGACCATTCAGTGATGTTTCAGTGACCTAGAACCGCTAACTCTCGAGAAAAGATAATTCCTGACATTCGCCACCCTTTGTTCGAAGAAGTCACTCCTTACCCCTACACCATGACCTATTGATATGAGCATTAGAGATGAATACAAGGGTTCAGGTACAAGGGACTGGCCATGGTATCATGGAAATATTTAACTGTGTGTGACATCAAGGATCATGAGCAAAACTGCACTTCATCAGAATCGATTGCAAACTCTCCACTCTTTGGATTCATTCACAGCACAAGGGAAGATCTTTATCATCAGTGGGCATCAATCATCTCAGTCGTGGGACATCACTGCAGGAGATTCTCACGGTAGCTTACTCAGCCCATGCATCTCCAATTTGTCATCAAAAATCCCTGCAATGTGGAAGTAGACCATTCAGCCCATTGAGTCAACACTGAGCAGAATTGGAGATATTCACCACAGGTTACACAATTTTCAGAACAATGTGTGATCCCGCAGCTCCTGATGCAGTCTGTGTCCGTGTGCAACAAGACCTAAACAACATTCAAGACTGTGCTGTTAAAGTGTTTGTAACATTCATGAAAAAGCGCTGCACATTTCCACAGTAAACGGACGAGTTAATTCAGTACCTCAACCTGTGTTCACATGAATGTGGGGAAGCCATTCAGCCCCGAGTGGGCAAGAAGAGGCACAATCCATTTAATATCTCCTGCCTTTTACACAGTTAGACAAGGAGTCTGGTCAGCCCCACGCGTCACTAATCCAGGATCAGAAAGAGACTGTTTCACATCTGGAGTCGTTTACAAAAGAACAGGAAGAGATCCTTCATCTTCTCAAGTCACTAAATAGGAACAGGAAGGTGTCAGAAATGCTACAACTTAACAAACAAATGGAGCAGGAACTTTACAGATGGACTGCACCACGTTGTTCCTTGAGGCTTCATGTCATAGTACACGCCTGTTAATTTAGCATGGCATCTGGCAGTAGGAATGAAGCTTTTTTTTTTAACCAGTCTCAAAGGTATCTTCCATCTCTGAGAAAGCAGACCTATGTTCTCGCTAGAGGTCAGAACCTGGTGTGGAATGCCTTACTTTTTCAGAATGAAGGCATCGTGGCTGCTGACAGGGTCGTGTACAATGTTAGATTCCGTGCAAGGTCAGACAGTAACTGCACATTAAAGTGTTCAGAGTTCATTCGGAGCCTTTTGCTCTCTGTCAATCGACATGACATCTCTGCACAGGCACGTAAACTATCGGGGATGGAGCATCCTATGTAAAGTATGAAATTTTGCACCTTATCAATGGCTGTTTGAGACATACTCAGTGTGCGTTCATAACCATCAAGTTTCAACTTCTTATTCTCTCACTATGCGTCAGATTAATCACATAGTAATTGTGCTCTCTCCTCATGGTAACATCATGCCAGGGTTTAGTCTGGTGAAACTCCTTGGTACTGTCTCAATGACATGGAGATCGTTATTTATAAAGCAGACTCAGACTGTACGCAATATCCCAAATACTGTCTTGACAAAACACTGCTATTGAGTAAGATATATGTCCCTGGTACTTTATTCATTTTCATGAAGAACCACATATCATATACACTTATAATTACTTATTGCTACGTATGATTTCTTTTAGTGACTTATAATCAAGAATATTCGGGTCTTTTTCCAGAATAACACTTCCCAAACTCCCATCATTTAGATTAGATTAGATCAGATTACATTACAATGTGGAAACAGGCCCTTCGGCCCAACAAGTCCACACCGACCCGCCGAAGCGCAACCCACCCATACCCCTACATTTACCCCTTACCTAACACTACGGGCAATTTAGCATGGCCAATTCACCTGACCCTGCACATCTTTGGACTGTGGGAGGAAACCAGAGCACCCGGAGGAAACCCACGCAGACACGGGGAGAACGTGCAAACTCCACACAGTCAGTCGCCTTAGGCGGGAATTGAACCCGGGTCTCTGGCGCTGTGAGGCAACAGTGCTAACCACTATATATATATTAATATATATATAAATATTATATATAACCATTTATATATATTAATATATATATATATATATATATTAATATATATAAATGACAGTTATCAAATTGGCTGTTCACATCTGAATTATGTTAGACCTTGTGAATATCTGTTGCCCAAGCTCTGATCCTTCTGATACCCCACAAGCCTTCAGTCCAGATAATAATACTAAGCTCTTCATTCTTTCTATTATCGAATTTTTATCCATTTGGTATATACTCCACCTCTACCTACCGGTGGATTCTAATTTTCTCCACTCACCTGTATTCGACTATGTTAACCTTATTTTGGAAAATTCAAATACTCCCTTTCCACTGGTTCTCATTTATCGATGTCATAACAGATAACGTCCACAAACACCAACAGCATTATCAAAAATTATTTCCTTTTTCTGAATCTAGTCCAACTCTACCAACCAATGTCATTATTCTCCATTTTTCTATCAGTCGCATTCCTTCTAAAAAGCTCTAATATTTCCATCACAGCTGACATAAAGCTATTTCGTTTTCCGTTTTCCCCTCCTCCTGTTTTAAATATTTAGGTTTACAATAGCTGCTTGCCAGTCTGCAGGATGCTTTCCAGAATCGAATCAGCGCTGAAGAAAAATCTTTAACTCTTTCACTAGTTCTATTCCCAACTCCTCAATACTCTGGGATGCAGCTCATCAGATGCATCAACTACCAAAATTCGATTCCATGAGATTTCCAAAAAAATATACTCTGCATTAATTCTAATTAGCTGCAGTTCTTCATTTTTACCAGTCCCCCTGTTCCCTAGAATTTCCTAGTTTAGGAACCTACCTTTGTGGAGACAGAACCAATGTATTCCTCTCAGCAGACAGATGGCTTCTGTCAGCCAGTGAATATATCAGAGGACTTTACTTTTGACATACCACCCACCCCTGCCTTGAAAGTTCAAGAATGAATCCAGTTCACTTCACGGTAAGTGTCAGCACAGGCCTGTACCTGGTGTAAGGTGACAGGTTATACTTAAGGATGGGACACAGCTCAGATACCACCTCCTTTTTGAATCAAACTGGTTTCACACTTTGCTCATGAATGGGTCCAGCTTTGAGAAATGTTCCTGGAAATCCAAGAGATGAAACTGCAGTGCCCTCCTCCACGCTGTTTCCAGAGCTTCCTTTCTGTGTAGTTTCAGCTCCATTTGTTTACGATGGATCCAGACGCTCTGTAACTGCAGTGTTCAGAGTGGGGTCACCAGATCTTTGGCTCTCCTTGAAAGAACCCAGCCGCTGGCAATACAAACTCGATAAAACCATCCACAGAGCCTCCATTGCGTTTCCAAAGATAAGAGCCAGTCAAATCCCCACAGCCATGGAGTCATTCAGTGTTGAAAATGCCTCCTTCTCAGTTTCTCTTCCAGGCTGAAAAAGCCGTTGCATCTCTGCACAGACCCGCGGTAACAGTTCCTCTCTCCAAAGAAGCATTTGACAACGTTACATTAACTTTATCTGTATCTCAGCCACTATAACCGCAGCATCTGTATTGTCCATCAAGTTGAACAAAACACTCAGAGATGACAGACAGCGGGAACATAAACTTTAAAAAGTACATACCGAAACGGATGAGATATTCAGGAATATGTCAGAAGGAGAATTGTTAGAATAATGTCTCTTTCTATTATCCTTCCAGTTCATCATCAGCAATCCCTTTGTTTGCTTCTCCTTCTCTCTCTCTCTCTGGCCATTTCTCCATCCAGTTAACTCAAATCTAACCCCGTTCTCCCTCCCATTCAACCCAACCATTCCTGATATAAACATTACTTCCCAGTTGCTTTCAGTTGTGGAGCAGGGTCACTGGACTCGAAACGTTAATTGTTGTTCTCCTGGCAGAGGCTGCCATACCTTCTGAGGTTCTCCCAAATGTCCTTTTTGCGTCAGGTCTCCAGTCGTTAAAGTACCTAGGTCTAATTCACTTTTAATATTATTGTTTTACAGAATGTCAGCATGATAGCAAGGACGGCTTTCGTTTTCCACCACTAATTGCCCTTGACCACAAGACCATTTTCAAGACAGTATGGGGCCAAATATATTGATGTGGGTCTAAAATCACACTTAGCCCAGACCAGACAATCATGTTAATTTTGATGCAATGTGTAGCTGGAAAGGCAAAGCTGGTCAGTTAGCAGTGGAGAAGCAGGGAAGTCAATATTTCGGATCAGGAGCTCTCTGACAAAGGGTCCTGACACGAACCGCTGAATTTCCTGCTCTTCTGACGCTGTCTGACCTGTTGTATCTTTCCAGCTCCACATTTTATCAACTCTGACTTCCAGAGTCGGCAGTCCTCATTACCTCCAATAATGTTAAGATTTTATAAATGAAAGCCATCAGTGAAACAGGTAGGCTTGAAGAAAACAAAACCCTGCTGGTTTATGATTGTCGTTAGTGAAATTAAGATTCATTCTAATTTTTGTCATTTGCATTTATGTTCTGCCATCTGCTTTCGTAGGATTTTCAACAATGCCTTTACAGTCACAACTTTAGCCTTTGGATTACATGTCCAATGACATTACTACTCTGGCACGGAGTCCATATTGTGAAGTAACCATAGATACAAGAAGAAGTTGTGGTCAAAACATTCTTAACTGTAAGAGTGGTGAGAAAAAAAACTCGTGACGTAAAATCTGAAATTCACAAAGGGGTAGATGATGTCTAATACAGCAACAACACTGAGATACAGGTGGAGACTGGGGATATTGTAGAGGTGGGTAGGCAGGTTTGATAACAGAGAGAATACGGAGACATAAAATCTTTCAGGGCAAAAGGCAGACTCGAGGTTTTGAACAGTATTCTTCCTTCTTAGATGTTTATGAGTGAGCAGTCTGAAATTCATGGATAGAAAGTGGAGATTGTGACTGAAACTGAAGATAACAGTTTCTATCTTTGCCAATATATATAAAACAGAAATAGTAATTAACT
Source organism: Chiloscyllium plagiosum (assembly GCF_004010195.1). Lineage (NCBI taxonomy): Eukaryota > Metazoa > Chordata > Chondrichthyes > Orectolobiformes > Hemiscylliidae > Chiloscyllium > Chiloscyllium plagiosum. Next base: position 5,254 of record NW_025206642.1, on the reverse strand, counting down.
TCTCATTGTTCACTTTTGTTTACAAAATTGGCAGAGACAGGTTTACAAAGGGCGAGAATTGGACAGTACCCGGCTTGAATAGTCATCCGTACGGCTTGTATCGCAACTTTCACCATGGCCAATGCTGAGAAAGCAAGGAAAGACCCGAGTATAATCTCCTGTCCATTGTTCTAACGTACCAGTATAATGTTATAAGATTCTCTTACTCTCCCTCTCTGTGGAGCTGCTGATCCCAATTGTTTCGGAAATGACGCTGCCCCAAATACAATGGGATAACAGTTTGAAGGATGAAGATTTATAGAAGAGGAAACCCTCCAGTGACAGTTATGTCCACAGACACTAACACCAATCAAAGCCACTGAACAAACAGCTCTAGATAACCCATTTTCCTACAACCATTAATAATGCTTGGTCTTCGTTGAATGTTGACATCGCTGGCTATTGGGCTTAAGGCACATCGTCAATTGCAAAGTTCGAGGTGAGGGAAAGAGATGATGCATTCTCTTCACGAGCTTAATTATTCTATTGTATATTGGCATGGTAGGAAGTTCTGGGCTCCCGAGGCAGTCTACGTCTGATCACCAGGCCTGTTTGTGTTATTATTTATTTTTAACGTCACCATGTTTGTTGCCATTATTTAAGAGCTTACGTGGGCATAGGCCTTTTTTGAGTCTACTGCAGTGGTGTAAGGAGGTGTGGCTACAGTCCGTTCGTTTTGGGCATTGTGGCCTCGCCCAGATTCTGTGGAGTCGTGGTCCGCTTCAGTGGAATGATGGTCAAACCCTCATAGAAACATGATTCTTAGTTTGATCTTTTACCAGTTACAGCTGGTGTCTCAGCAGGGTTGGAAAGCAGTCAATCTCTCCTGGCTGCGATATTCTCTCTCTGATTTCTCTCAGAATTTTCACTTGGTTTTCTTTCCTCCTGGATTGGGGAACTGCACGTGAGACAATATAGTTTATTATTTACTCATTTGACAAGTGTGTGTTTGTGGGATGTTACCACTTTGGAACAGTTACTGCTTAGCAGTCAAATAACCAATATTCTGTCATATTTTCGAAAGAATAATGTCATTTCAAGTTGCTCTTCCTTTTGTTGTATTTTATCTACAGTGTTAAAATAAATTGTGTTTTGTCTAAATTCAAGTATTTTCACGAATCGAATTGTATCTGAAGCACAGCACCTCACATTTACCTTGAAAATAAGTAAACCTTCGGGTTTAGGTTACCTTCTTCATGTATTTTGAGGCGGACTTCCTGGTCCATAACATGACAGTGGTCCATATTCTTCCTGGTCCATATTCACTCTGTATTTGGATAATTATTAAACAATTAAAAAGTTGCAGAATTATGGGATGTGACAGAGGAATGGTTCGAGCTAGTGTTCTCAGGGATGTGTAGGTTATGTGCATTAGTCAGGGGTAAATATAGGATAATAGAGTAGGGGAATGGGTGTAGGTGGGTTACTCTTCGGAGGGTCGGTGTGGACTTATCGGGCCAAAGGGCCTATTTCCACACTGTAGGGATTCTATGGAACAAATACTATAAACTCATTTGCACTAAAATAGATCATGATAACATTATCCTTTTCACAGCAGAGAGTGGTGGGAGTTGGGCGGAAGTGAAGTTGGAGCGCAGCGCTGGTCGGGAAGGTAATTGATTGTTATTTAAGAACTTACCTCGATGCCAACGGTCTTTTCACAGCAGAGAGCGGTGGCAGCTTTGAGTTTAATGCAAATAAATGTGTGGTGCTCATTTTATAAGACAAACCAGACCGGGATTCACACATTTATTTCTACAGTCTCTCGGTGTGTTACTGAACAGGAAGACCGTGAGGTCCAGGTATAAAGCTCCTTCAAAGTGTTTTGTCACGTAGACAGGGTGGTAAAGAAGTACTTTAACATGGTTGCCATTATGTAGAGGGCAATGCTAAGGCCACATTTGAAATGCTGTGTTCCATTCTGTGTTGCCTTGGTATAGGAAAGATGTTACTGAACTGGGATGCGTGTAAAAACGTTTGAAGTGACATTACCGAGACTGGAGATTTTGACACTTACAGATAAGCTGGGTCTTGTTTTCACTGACGCATAGGGGGACTGAGGGGTGACCTAATGGACGTTTTTAAAATCATGTGGTACAAGGATACTGTCAGTAGACCAGGTCCATTCCCCAGGAAGAGGTGTCAAAAACAAAGTGCAATGACAAAGTTTTAATGTGAGTGGGGAGAGATTTCAAGTGCATCGAAGAGTAAATGTTTCTCATAGACAGTGTTGTATACGCAATCAGCTGTCAGAGGACGCGGTACAGGCGAGTACAATTATGACATATAAAAGATAATTGGATGGTTATGTGCCAAACGTTGGAAAATTCAGACTAGTTCAGTTTAGAATGCCTGGTGAGTAGGGATGAATTGGACGGAAGGGTCTAAGAGTTCATACCTCCTCTATTGCACTTAATATACTTACAGGTCGAAAATCCTGTTTAACTACAATGCTTTCAATAATTGAGAACTTCAAACTTACTTGAGTAGAGCATTCCTGATATTGATGTGCTCTGTAGACTTTCTGCCACTTTTTGCCCTAGATAATTCCACATCTACCATAACTATCAAGCCGAACTGTGATTCAGTGATGAGTTTGGGTGAACATGCCAAGGTCTGAAACATGTGTACCTAAATCGGATGTCAAACCGTTAAAGTCACGGCACATCGCTGATTGCATTCCAAACAGTAGAACAGACATCTGCCGGAGTTGGTGAAATGATCCCAAGACCAACCAATCAGATTGAAGCTCTGCAATCCTGTTACATCGAGTCACAAATGGTGATGCTCTAGAAAATAACACACACAGTAGAAATGACAACGGCAATCGGCCCTGACACCATTCCCTCAATAGGACTGAAGACTTGTGCTGCACAATAAGCCGTGTCCCTGGGGGCGCAGTTTCATTCCAGATCCAAACCTGACATCTCCCTGGCAATGTGGAAAATTTCTCAACTATGTCCCCACAGAGGGGAGTAATTACAATGTGACCGATTACCACGCCCTCAGACACATCACGACCGTCAAATCGTTGGGAGTTATTTTTGACAGAGCTGAGAAATAGCCTGCTCAGCGTGGTTTCCAATACGTCCTCGTGTGGAGATGGTGTTCATGTGGAAATGTAATTGGACTACTAATCCAGACCAGGCTAATGCTCTGGAAAGTGATGGAAGTCATAAACAATTAAGATATCGAGGTCTAAAATCTGGTGTCAGTAATGGTGACGTTGAAGTTAATATAGAATGGTAGCACCAATTTTCTTTCCCAATATACTTTCAGGAAGAAATTCAATTATTTTTCTTAGTCTAGCCTAAAAGTGACTCCAGACACACAGATATGTGACAAACTCTTCAATAATCACTGAAACGGCCAAGACACTCAATTGTATCAAACTGTTCCAAGGTCTTAAAGGATAAAAGTCGACAGAACACCAGGTACCAGCCTTGATATCGGAAAAGGAAAAGGGAAGCACAGTCCTGTCGATCCTGCAGAGACCTCCTTCCTAACATCTGAGTGCTTGTGACAACACTTCCAGAGCTTTCCCACAGACTGCACAGAAGCATTGGGCAAGGAGTAGGCCATACGTCGCATTCAGCCCCCAACCCTCCACCCCATTCTAGTTCGTGGCCGAACAGTGTGCCTCCTCAACGCAATTTTCCCAACAATGTATGTATAAATTAATTGGAATAGCCATCGGAAAAAAAATAACTGCAGTATCCGTCCGCTTCATGTATTTTCTCCCCCAGTCAATCAAATGAAGGGTTACTCATCTATCTCCAAAAATTACTCCTGCTCTTTCCCGATTTCTTTCGTGTACAGCAATCCTTATCGTGTGGAGCAATCAGTGCCTTGGATTCCACAGCCTTATGTGGCATAGAGTTCCCAAGGTTCACCAGTCTCTCAGTGCAGACATTTAGTCTTATCTCAATGCAGTGTCTGCAACTATTACTGCAGGTCAGGCAGCTTATGCCCGAAACGTGGATTCTCCTGCTCCTTTGATGCTGCCTGACCTGCTGCGCTTTTCCAGCAACACATTTTTCAGTTCCAATCTGTCTCGCCCTGTCAGTGCTTTACGTTTTACTGAGATCTTCAGTCACCCTCGTAAACTGCATGGAATACAGGCCCAGCAACCCGGAACTGTGCTCCCACGACAAACCTATCATCCCAGAGATCAGTCTGATCATCCTTCACTGCATTCCCTCAATGTCAGGTTCGTTCTTTATTAGGTACCGAGACCACAACTGCACTCAATACTGCACAATGTTCAAGATAAGGTCTCACTAAGGCCCTGCAGTAAGATACCCTAAATCCTGTACTGAAATCCCCCTGAAATGAAAGTCAACACACCATTTATCTTACGAACTGCTTTCTGTTCCTGAAATATTACTTTCAGTGACTGGTGTACACGGAGATCCACATCTTATTCAATGTTACAGCAACCCAATTGGTGGATCCATGCACATTGATCAGTGTGCCAAATGCCATTCCCATATTGACGTCTGGCTTCATAACTCACTGCCCTGCATAGACCTCAGCGATCTGTGCAGAATTAAACAAAAAAGAAGCATAATTCTCTTTATACATCAAAATGATTGGTCAGGACACTAGTCCCAGCACATTTATTTTAATTCACTCATGCGAATGTTCACTCATGCCACTATCTGTGTAATCTCCAGTCCCTACAATATTCCCTTTATCTGTAACTCCTGCAGCTCCAGCTATAACCCAATCTGTTTAATCTCCAGGCCTTATATTCCTCCATTTCTCTGTAACTCCTGCGGCTCAAATTGTCACGACTATCTGTGCAATGACCAGTCTCTGCAATCCTCCTAATTCTAAAGCTGCAACCACTGCTCCTAAATGTGTACTCTCCAGTCTATACACCCGTCGCTATGTCGGTAACTCTGTAAGTTCCATACTCTCCAGTCACGAAAACCAACCTTATCTTTGTAACAACTGTAGCTCCAACTACCATTCCGATCTATACAAATTCTACTCCCTAACATCCTCCCTATCCGCGTGAAAGCCTGCAGCTCCAACTTCCACGTCTATGTTGTAATCTCTTGCCCGTATGATCCTCCCTAAAGCTGTACCGCATCAACACAAACTACCATCTGTATCAGTGTGAACTCTAAACCCGATATTCTTCCTTATCACTGCAAACCCTGTAGGTATAACTCTCTGTACTTTGCAGTCCTTACAAGCTTCCCTACAT
>NW_025206641.1:9808-11973 GCF_004010195.1 Chiloscyllium plagiosum | reverse complement strand
CTGGCACTGGACAGTGCAGACCGACCTTGAGGGGTTTTGTCTGCTCTGATATACACCTGGGAAAATGTGGCACCAGGAGGCCTCCTCACAGCGGAAGGGGCCAATTATGTAAGACATAGGGGTGGGGGATATTTTCTCTTTCAGAGGGTAGCAAATCTATGAAGTTGTTTGCAACAGAGGGTTGTCAATGCTGCATACATGCAAAGCTGAGAAAGACAGGCATTTGGTCACTTCGGGAATCTAGGGCCATAGAGATGAGGCCGAAAGGGGACTTGAGGATTAACCAAATCAGCCGTGATCTCATTGAAACTTGTCGCTGACTTGATGGGTTAAATTGCTTCCATCTGCTCTCATTTCTTTGTTGTCATTTCGAAAATGTGAACCACCATTGCACATTAAGAAAAGCAGAAAGTTTAGAAGAGATGATTCCAGTCAAACTGACTCAACATCATTTTTGAAAGGAAAAACACACGATGACAATCTGACATATTTCTTTGGTAGCATGACCTGCAGACTTGGTGAAGGACGATGCTCAGTAAAGTTCATTTGAATTTTAGCAAGCAATCAATAAGGGGCTATATAAAAGTCCGTTGCCCAATACAGGAGTTCTCGGTGTTGGGTCATAAAGCAGCATTGTCTGTCCATTGTCTATTTAACAGAAATCACCGAATCGAGATTAATGAGCAGTTTTCAAGTTGGAAAGATATATTTAGTGAAATCCAGACTGGTCAGTCATCGGATTTAATGTTTTATCTGACCGAATGACTTGGAGGAAGTGGCAGAGTGAAATCCTGCGATACACAGGAGGTGGGTGAGCATATTGTGATAAGGATGTGAAATTTTGCAAACAGGTATCGATAGTATGAGTGAGTGGAGAATTCTTGGCAAATGCAGTTTCATGTAGGGGCACTTTTATCTGTTAATAGGTTCACAACTCTCCATTCAATTTGCATTGTTGCAACCCCACACAAGAGCGCATTCATTCACTGTTGCAGATTTTGTTGACACATTGTTACCACTGTTTTTGATCATGTGTTGGTTTCTGAGTGAAAATTGTTTCCACTGGTGCGGAGGTGCCAGAGACACGTTTATCAGTTCAGCCGAATATACGATAAACAATGTCCCTTTCAAAACGTGAGGTTTCATTCCAACCATGCACCAACCAAAATATCCCGAGCCGTGGAATGCGAATGGCCACATGCTCGGGGGATTGAGAGTGACAGCTCCATGTCAAATTGTACTGAAACACAATTAACTGATTTAGAATGCTCTGAATGAAACCGAACGGAACTCTCCATAAACTTTTCCCAATTCACTCGGAAAAGGATGCTGTTGCGTGCACGTGGGTTTACGTAATGAACAGTTTATTGTCAGTAACAGGGGTGGGGTGGGGCAGGATAGTGAGGTTTTCGCGTGGCTGAGATTTGATCTGGTCGAATGGGGAATTTAAACGCCCACAGAACAGAGAGCTGGTTGATCCAGGAACTCAGTCCCATCTTCTGTTTCAGTACCAACAAAATAAATTGCGGGAAAATCTCAGCAGGTCTGGTAGAATCTTGGAAAGGAAAATAGAGTTAAGACTTCAAGACCAGTGACACTTCTTTCTCCATGCCCATCTCCCTCTGCCTTACACACCCTCCCTTTTTATTGAATATCTCCTGACTTCCAACTTTATACTCAGATCCTCTTTTATTACTTCGTCTCCAAACATTTTCCCAGTTTCTAAACTTACATCAGACGTGTTCCATCTCTCACCTCACCCAGTTATGACCGGAGTGCTTCGAACTGCAAAAATAACTCTCTTTCAATTTCCTCAGGTTCCGGATGGCCAGGGACCAGAAGGCATCGGTGGACAGTTAGAGCTTTCAGCCCATCTAGTCTGCCCGACCATTCGATCATGGCTGATATCTTTCCTAACCAAATTCTCCAGCCTTCTGTCTGTGACACGAAGCTCCCCTGAATTCCTGATCCAGTCTATTTCCCAGAATGGGTCTGAAACCGCCCCAAATTTCTCCACATCTGCTGGCAGCTGTTACACCATGTGTGTGTGTGATCGAACACAGTTTCAGTCCCACACAGCAAACCCGGTCTGTTCGGAACAAAGCAATACCCGCTGCGGGACAGATATATGGGTCTCTGGCCCCAATTGTGTTTCTGCGAGGGAG
>NW_025206641.1:8320-9731 GCF_004010195.1 Chiloscyllium plagiosum | reverse complement strand
TCGCCTTTCTCAGCTGAAACTATCTCACTGTTCCTTCAATGTCGTTTGTTTTCATTCTGGGAACTCCCTCCCTAGCGACATCATGGATACATCTCTGTGCTGAGTACTTCCACGATTCTGTAAAGTAACTTACTATCGCAAGCTCTGGAGTAATTATGGATGGGCAGTGAAGCTGATCCCAAAGAGTGTCGTGTATACTCCAGAAATTCGTTTCAAACGGCTGCAATTTCGAAGTGGAAACCCGAAAGTATTCGGGAACAAGTGAGAAGATTCGAAGGGGGAGTAGGATAAACTGAAAGTCGATGATGACCGGGAGTCGTGAGGCAAGAATTGAGATTGATGCTGTTGGTGCAAGGCTCAATGTCAGTGCTAATGGGTTAGCGTTTACTACCCACTGTTAACACCGACTCACACACCACTCCTGGTAAATTCACCACAATTACCCTGATCTTTTGGTATGAGATTCCCTCTGTGCATATTCATGCGTTTTATCAGCTCCGAGAGGATGAACGCATCCCCTTTCCCCTGTCAGATTACAGAGGAGAAGGCAACAGTTTGAAAGCAAAGCAAGAAGAGATTGCCCCTTTCGGTGCATTTTCACTGAAGGAAGACCAGCTGTGACCTGTTCTTTCCTGCATAAGTGCAGGTTGATATATATTCTCATCGAGCAGCTTTACTACTGCAAGGAAGTCTGCGTTACTGTGATCAAATAGTTAATTAAATGCACATATGGATTTGAAGATCACCGTATGTGGCTTTGTCAGTTAAAGCATCTGGTAATAACCAGGCGAGTATGGTGTCAAATGCTCTGAAATGTTCCGTACATTGAACGCCCATTGCATAAACTTATTGTAAAAGCCATGTTGTTGATCCAATATCGCGACAGTGAGGGCTCAGCATGCTTCTTGTGTTTGAGCTCAGCCCGTTGTTATTTGGTGAGACCAAGCCCTGCCGCCTGCTGTGGACCCATTAGTCAATGTTATATCCTGCTCATCCAGCGGCGAGATTCTGTACTCTGCTCAACAATGGTTTCTCCATCTCTTCTACTTTTCGTCTCTCGCTGTCACAGCAAGTCTTGTTTAAAATAATGAAGTGAGGCAGGAGACACTGCAGACTTGCCAGGAAATGTTGTGGTAATAACGCATCCATTGCGAGATGACAGCTCTCATTGTCTGCTGTCGCCATTCATTAATTTTAGGCAAACTGCAATGACGTCATCGAAATCCTATAATTGGAGAGAAACTGCTTTTCTTCTGGTCGGTTATGAATTCTAATTACAATTGTAAATGGTCATATTTTGAGTGAAGGAATGTCACCTGACCTCAGACCTAAATGACAGAGATATTACCTGGAGACTGTGAGACCAGTTCTACACACTCTGGCCGGGGCGGGTTGGGGGTGGGGCGGGTTG
>NW_025206641.1:4710-8238 GCF_004010195.1 Chiloscyllium plagiosum | reverse complement strand
CTTTCACCAACTCAGGAGAACAGCAACAGCATTACAGCCGATATGACAGTTTTCATTTTACAGATGACAAATGTCAACTAATGAGAGATTATGATATGTATGCTGATTCGTGAAGTGAAACTGGCAATTACCCTGGAATTAAAACAATAAAATGCACAAGTAACCTGATTCTGTCGATATGAAAAAATAAATCTTTTTGTCTCCACGGAGCTGTCAGGCCGGCTGAATTTGTCTGTCAATCCTGTTGTTGATTCAGATTTCCAGGATTCACACTTATTTGTTTTACGCTAGTCTGAATACTGTTTGTGACAAAACTCCACCAATTGCCAGCACTATACAACATTCCCTGCTTTGGGAAAACTGTCAACAAGATAACCCGTCAGAGGAAATCTCCCATTGCCACAGCAGTCAGAGTACTGACTCCTGACCACTAGACTTCCAGGGAAATTGAAATATGGTGCTGTATGTTTCCATAATGAATCCCCTTTTATTATTTCATTCGTGATCATTTTAGCTGCACATCACTTCGTTCTTTCTTCCATTCTTTTCAGCGTGGAAAAGGCCTTTCTGCCTATCTGCAGTGCGGGAGACCGGATATTCATTTCCTCTAGTCCCAGTTTCCAGCATGAGGCACTTAACCTTGCAGGTTTTGATGTTTCCAGGGTAAATGTCAATGAGATACTCCCTGTGCTTTAAATGACACAATCATAGGACTGAACTTTGACGTGGTCACACTGTATGGTAATCGCCCTGAGGAAATCATCCTCATTTTCATCCACACAGGTGAACGGACAGACAAATCCCGCGAGAGCAGGAGAGATGTTAGGATGAGACCAGTTTAACATGCTTCACATCCGCCAGTTTCTCCGACCACCTCACCGCAGCATGTCAAAGATTTCTGCAGCACAGAAAATGTACTTCAGCTGAACAAGTTTGCACCAGTCGAACGCAAGTGCCTGACTGTTCTCGTCTCATTTTCCAACAGTTGGCTAACAGCTTCAAACACAGTTGGTGGTAGAAGTGTACACCTCAATGCGTCTCAAATCTCTCTCGACATTTCTGCTTGCTTATCCCTGACAGGCAGTGGGTTGCAGATTTGCCCGTTTTTGTTTTTAAGCTGACTCTTCCAGTCGAAGTTAGGGAGCAATTTCCCTTCGCAATTATTGGCATTTCTCCATCGCCATTAGTAGGATTCGAGGCTGCATGTTTCAAGCCATATGAATTTCAATTCCATTGACTTAACCACTCATCCAGGACGACAGGACGATTTGTGCAATTCACTTTCCAGGTCTCTTTCCTTGTGGAGCTGAGGAAGAGTAAATCATCATTGGGTTTGTTTGAATCCAATCATTTCACAGCTTCCAAACGTGTAAAATTTCGGTGCGTGGTGAGGCTGGCTGCATCATCCTGATGGATGAAATGGGCATTCAGTTAAAATAAAAACAGAACTTGCAAGAGAACCTCAGCAGGTCCAGCAGCATTTCTGGAGAGACATTAAGAGGTAATGTTTCAGAATGTCATCAGCGCTGTGTTTTCTCCCATAGGTACTCCCAAATTGGCTCGTTTCTGCAGCAGTTTCGTTTTGGTTTCAGATTCCCACAAGTCACAGTTCTTGACATTAATCTTGACAGCAATGCGGAAATGTCATTGTGGTTAGTCACACGATAGTGTTTCCATTTGGAGAATATCTGTTGACCTCAGTCGAAACCGAAACAGTGCAGCAAAGCAAACAGATGCATTAAGGGCAGCAATCGCTGTCGCCCTGGGGGCTCTTGAATCAGCTATCTTTCATTTAGCAGACTAATGCGCTGACATGTGCAATCCAGCACATCGCACGATCCTCCAAAGTAGGCGGTAACTGAATCTCAACTTCAGTCTGCCCTTCCCAGAATGACAACTGTCCTCTATCAGATATATTTTTCCAACATAAAGCCTGGGACGCTCATTTTGGAGACCTAGGAACAGTCTGAACGCACTCACTGCAGGCGTACCCATGTCACTGGGAAGCCTCTCTCCCACAACCGGGACAGTCTGGGTTCGAGCCTCTCAGTGTTTGTCTGCCCCGAGCTTTTTCAATGTCCTGGAGTCCTCACATACAAAAACGAGAAATCTTTCAATGTCTCAGATCAGTTCGTGTCCCGAGAACATCAAGAGTCAATGTCCCGTCCCCATAAAGAGGGGGAAGCTGTCCTGACAGTTTCTGCTCAGTCCGACAGTTCACCCTTGCAGGTTGCCCTCCGATTCCAACTTCCCAAAAAGTTTCTGAAGATCCACAAAGCTGGAGACTGGTTTCCATGCTTTGCCTCCTTAACATTGTTCCACTCTCAAATGTCAATATTTCCCCAAAATCTCTTCACTTTCCTCTGTCTTGCACCATGTCCGGGGATGAGAATTTCCTTTATGAGGAGAGAGCCCAGAGGCTGGTAAGTTTCACTTTGGAGCGAAGAAGGTGAACCAGAGATTTCCTGCGGATGTTTATAATGATGTGGGAGGAAGCGGTGGGGATGGGCGCTTTGACGAACAGGAAGAAAACTTGCTTTGTTGAGATTGTTCTTTTTTCAAGTTTGAGCCCGAAATCGTCCTTTCGGAAATCAATGAAAACGTAGTCGGCAGAATTTGAAACTGCATGGGGATTCCCAATGGATTTCTAACCCATCACCTTTCCCACTCGGACACGACTACACATTTAACTCCCGTGCTCAATACATCTTATGAAATGAATGTTTCCAACCTGAAACACCAGTATTTGGCTTGCCCTGTCCGCAGCCTGACCCCAGCATTCGCTGTCCCCCTCTCTTGGTTCAGAACGGAGTAGGATGCTGGGAGATCAAGTTGAATTACACGCGTTGATGAGAGATAATTGTGGCTCAGCAGTTAGCACTGCTGCCTCGCATCACCATGGTCCCAAGTTTGCTTCCAACGTCGGGCCACTGTCTGTGTGCTGTTTGCACATTCTCCCCCTGTCTGCGTGGGTTTCCTTCCACAGTCCACACATTTGTTCGTCAGGTAAATTTGACGTGGTAATTTGCCCATAGTGTTTGGTGCATTACTCACAGGGAAATGAGTCTGGGTGTGTTAATCTTCAGAGGGTCAGTGTGGATTTGTAGGGCCGAAGGGGGCCACACTGGAGGGAATTTAATCCATTAAAGTGGATGAGAAGGATCCATTTTCATGTGCAGAGAGATTAATAAACATAGCAGTGGATCGAGAAAATATTGTATTGGTCCAGTGCTTTAATCGCCAGCTGAGTTACCGAGGGTTACCTCAGATTACAACAGGATCTGTACCAGATAGGTCAATGGGCTGAGAAGTGGCAGCAGGAATTTAATTGAGTTAAATTCGAGGTGCTGCATTTTGGGAAAGAAAATCTTAGCAGGACTTATGCCATTAATGGTAAGATCCTTGGGAGTGTTGCTGAAAAAGGAGACCTTCGAATGTAGGTTCGTAGCTCCTTGAAAGGGGAGTCGCAGGTCGGTAGAATAGTGAACAAGGCGTTTGATTACATTACAGTGTGGAAACAGGCCCTTC
>NW_025206641.1:0-4623 GCF_004010195.1 Chiloscyllium plagiosum | reverse complement strand
TTTACAAAATTATGAGGGGCATGGATAGGATTAATAGACAAAGTCTTTTTCCTGGGGTCGGGGAGTCCAGAACTCGAGGGCATAGGTTTAGGGTTAGAGGTGAAAGATATAAAAGAGACCTATGGAGCAATGTTTTCACGCAGAGGATGGTACGTGTATGGAATGAGCTGCCAGAGGATGTGGTGGAGGCCGGTACAATTGCAACATTTAAGAGGCATTTTGATGGGCAAATGAATGAAAAGTGTTTGGAGGGAAATGGGCCGGGTGCTGGCAGGTGTGACGAGATTGGGTTGGGATATCTGGGTCGGCATGGACAGGTTGGACCGAAGTGTCTGTTTCCATGCTGTGCATCTCTCTGACTCTATGATTCTATGTGATCTTGAACAAAATTCGCTTTTGGCAAATCTAATGTGCAATTCATGTCTGTTTGTGGTCAAGATATAAAAATGTTTCAAATACTCACAGCTGGCTCTGTAGAATTAAGACCGACCTTCGGGTGTTTATACTGCCCTGATTTAAATATATGGATAATGTGGAACCAGTGGGCCTGATCACAGCGGATGGGGTCAAACATGAAAGACTGACGTTAGGAAAATATTCTCTCTTTAGGAGGATAGCAAGTCTATGGAAATGCATCCAACAGAGGTCTATCAAGAATGGGTACCTTCAAGGCTGAGATAGACAGTTATTTAGTCAGTCTGCAATCAAGGGCCACGGAGATAAGGCTGAAAAGTAGAGTTGGGGATTATACAATTGAGCCGAGATATCATTGAAAGCTGTCGCTGACCTGATGGACTAAATTGCTTCTATCTGCTCTGATGTCTTTGCTGTCATTTGCAAAATGCTAGACACCATTTAAAATGAGTAAAAGCACAAAGTTAAGAAGAGATGTTTGCACTCAAACTGAGTCAACATTATTTATTGAAAGGAAAATCACACTTGCCAATTTGCCAGATTTCTTTGCTAACATGACCAGCGGAGCTGATCAAGGGAGCTGTTCGGTATAGTCCTTTCGAATTTCTGTCAAATACTCAATTAGGAGCCATATAATAGATCATTGCACACTGAGAGGGTTCACGGTGTTGGGTAATAAATCAGCATTAACTGTCCACTGTGTACTCACAAGAAGTCACCGAATCGGGATTATTGAACAGTTTTCAAGTTGGAAACATATAATTAGTGAAATCCAGAATGGTCAGTCATCGGGCTTCAATGATTTATCTGTCTTAATGACTTGAAGGAAATGGCAGAGCGAAATGTGTCCAGTTCTGCTGCCGATACGCAATCAGTGAGCGGGCTTATTTTGATGAGGACGTGCAAATCTGTAAAAAGATATCGATAGTATGAGTGAGTGGAGAAATCTTGCTGTTTCATGTTGTGAGTGTGAGGTCATGCACTTTGTTAGGAATAATCAAAAGACAGATTAATATTAATATGGAAAGAAACCCAATAAAAGTGTGGTTCAGATGGTTTCAAAGAAAAGACGGAAACTAAGTCGCCTGTAAAGTAATCGATGACCAAGATATGGCTCGTCTTGGTCTGTGGGCCATACGTATTTTATTGATTATTGTTCTCCAACCATTCTTTACAATAGAACCGGGAGTGGGAGAGGGGAAATTAAGATCACCCATGATTACTGCCATCTTTTAACACTCACACACAGTACTTTTTCATGTACGCCTTATTTCTCACTCTGGTTACTGCGAGTGGGATTGTCAACTACACCTGCTACTGACTTCTTTTCTCACTATTCCTTATCTCGGCACAACACACATTTTACGTCCTTATTTCCTGAATCAAGGCAATCTCTAATCATTTTATTGCTGGAACAGCACAGCAGGTCAGGCAGCATCCAGGGAACAGGAGATTCGACGTTTCGGGCACAGGCCCTTCTTCAGGAATTCCTGAAGAAGGGCCTGTGCCCGAAACGTCGAATCTCCTGTTCCCTGGATGCTGCCTGACCTGCTGTGCTGTTCCAGCAATAAAGTTTCAACTTTGATCTCCAGCATCTGCAGACCTCACTTTCTCCTCCAATCTCTAATCATTGCATAAATATCACTAAAATCTCGGCATTTCGCACGCCTCTGAATGTCATCTTCCAATATTAATTGATTCTTTACTGTGTTGCAATTGCACAAGATAAGTGAAAGACAAAAAAGACATTGTGGACCTGGGCTTCACACGCGCGTTATTGAAGTTAAAACGCAGATTACTGCCCACAATACGATCATAGAAGCACTCACATAATCTTCAGGAAGCACAGAATAAGTACAGTGTTGTAGGGCATGTCAAGAGTAGCACCAGAAACACAATAGAAATACTGCTTTGGGCTACTATTTTGTATGTATTTCTCAATGAGCAATAGACTTTTACATGTGTTCCATCAGGAGGTAATTCACAAAAGGAAGTAACCAGTGCTGCAGACGGTCATATAATCCCAGTTCAAACTCCCGGGATCAGAGATACTCAGTGTCCTGCATATCGATATGAGGAACAGTTGTCCGTGGCATTTACGGGATGGATGAACTTTATGAATGCAGCTCGCACGTTGTCAGTCACTTTCTCCTATATATTGTTTCGTGCAGTCCCTTGGTGGAATCTCGTCAAATACTTTGCCCTGCACTTGATGGGTCTTGGGTCTTTTGTTCTCAAATCCCAACAATCGGAAGTGGAAACTATTGATTGAAACTAATTCAATTCATAACACTCACAGGACCGCAGCGTTTCACATGAGCTTCAGCAGCACTGAGAATGTCATCGACAAAGGGGAGGAAAAGGCTGGAAACCTTCTTCCCAGCTCCACTGAAAATTCCAACAGCAACTCCGAGGACCGGAGCTTCACATCTTTCTGCTCCAAAATTCTATGGTTTTCTGCCGCAGAGAATTGCACCCTCAACTCCCGTGTGCAAGGTGAGGATACCAAGCCCTACACTATCAACGATGGTAGTTAGAGCGAGGGCAACACCGGTCACTATCATATGGACAGCCACAAACACACTCTTTTCATATGGAAGTCCATTCCTTCACACTCTCTTCATGTTACCATCATCCCAGAGATTATTCTGATAAAACAGCTTTGCACTGCCTCTGTGACCTTCTAATAAATACAACATGAAAAGGAATGTATAAGTTAACAAAAAAGAACAAAGGAAATTTACTGCCCAGCAACAGGCCCTTCGGCCTCCAAGTCTGAGCCGATCCTAATGTACTGTCTAAACCTGTCGGTCAATTCCTAAGCATCTGTATCCCTCTGCTCTCCATCTCCTACATCTGTCCACACGCATCTTAAATGAATCTACCGTGCCTGCCTCTACCACCTCTGCTGGCAACGCCTTCCAAACGGCCACCACCCTCTGTGTGAAGTACTTGCCACGTGTATTCCCCTTAATCTTTCCACCTCTCACCTTGAAAGCGTGACCTCTCGTTATTGAATCCTTCACCCTGGGAAAAAGCTTATCTCTATCCACCCTGTCTATACCCTTCACGATTTTGTAAACCTCAATCAGGTCCCCCCTCAATCTCCTTTTTATTAATGAATTTAGACCTAACCTACTCAACCTTTCTTCATAGCTATCACCTTCCATCCTCGTAAACCTTCTTTATACGCTCCAAAAGGCGTCCATATCCTTTTGATAATGTGGCGACCAGAACTGTATACAGAATTCTAAGTGCGGATGAACCAATGTCTTGTACAATGTTAAAATGATTTGCCAGCTCGTATACTCAATACGCTGTCCAATGAAGGCAAGTAAACCATATTCCTTCTTGACTACTCTATCCATCTGTGGAGCAACCTTCAGAGTAACTCTATCCACCTGTGCAGCAACCTTCAGGGTACAATGGACCTGCGCTCCCAGATCTCTCTGCCCAACAACTTTTCTAAAGGCTCTTTCGTTCATTGTATAATTCGCTCTGGAATTAGTCTTGCCTACATGCATTACCTCACATTTGTCTGGATTGAAAACCATCTGCCACTTTCCGCCCAAATCTCCAGTCCCTCTATATCCTCCTGCATTCTCTGACAGTCCCTTATGCTTTCTGCTACTCCAACAATCTTCGTGTCATCTGCAATCTTGCTGATCATACCAACAGTGTCCTCTTCCAGATCATTTATTTATATTACAAACAACAGTTGCCCCAACACTGACCCCTGTGGATCATCACTGGTCACCTTTCACCATTTCGAGAATCTCCCTTCAAATACTCCTCTCTGTCTCCTGTTTCTCAACCTGTTCTTTATCCACCTAGCTAGAATACCCTGCACACCATATGACTTCAATTTCTCCATTAGTCTACCATGGGGAATCTTAGCAAACGCCTTACTAAAGTCTATGTATATGACATGTACAGCGCTTCTTTCATCTAGCAAATTGCTCACTTCCTCAAAGAGCTCAATTAAGTTGGTAAGGCACGATCTCTCCTGCAGAAAACCATTTTGCCTATCACTGTAAACCCATTCTTTTCTAAATATAAGTAGATCCTATCCGTCAGTACCTTCTCCAGCAACTTTCCCACCACTGACATCATGCACACTTGTCTTTGGTTACCCGGAATATTCCTACTACCCTTCTTGTACAGGGGGACAACATGAGCTACCCTCCAATCCTCCAGCACCTCACCTGT
>NW_025206640.1:8638-11972 GCF_004010195.1 Chiloscyllium plagiosum | reverse complement strand
AGCTCCGTGGAATGATGTATGTGACTGTGGTTGGGACAGCACTGTCCCTGTTTGTTTGTGATGGGGCGTGGGTACCCAATAACATTGAATGCCCCCCCAGACTGAATCTTAAACAGTCCGAGGGGAATAGATAAAGAAACAGAGGAAATGGGGGAAGATATTAGCAGTTAACACTGAGGGGACTCCAAGCCTGCTGAAATTGTACTGTGGAGCTGAGTTTTTAGTGAGGGGTGAAATGAACATCGATCCTATCTAACCTGGAAGCTGCTCCCATTGGAGTGAATGAGGCAGCCGTGGAGAAACCAAACTCTGGGTCTTCATGGTCACAGCACTGACGGTGACAATTCAGACCTTTGTGCTCTGTCCTGTGTCACCACACACACTCACACACACACGCACACACACACGCACACAGACACATACATAAATGGACACACACATGCACACGCACACACGGACGCACACTCACACGGACGCATACACAAATGGACACGCGCACGCACACACAGACGCACACTCACACACGGATACATGCACAAATGGACACACTCACACATGGACGCACACTCACACACGGACGCACACACACTGACATATACACAAATGGACACACGCGCACAAAGACGCCCACTCACACACACATACATGGAAACATACACAAATGGACACATACACGCACACCCATTCACACGGATGCACACATGGACATACCCACCCACCCCCTTTCCCCATGATAAGGACCCCATCGCCCCGTGAACCCCACTCCCAAACTCTTCGTGTGTCACCTCTTGGTGACTTCCAGACTATTTCTGAAAGGGTTTGTCAGGGTCAGAGCTGAGAGAGTGTTCCCCCTCAGGGGAGAGTCTGGGACCTGAGGGTACAGTCTCTGAATAAAGGGGCACCGATGTCAGACTGAGATGGGGAGGAATTCCTTCTCTCAGAGGGTTGTGAGTCTTTGGAACTCCTTGTCACAGAGAGAGCTGTGGGGGCAGAGTCCTCGTGTATATTTAACGCTGAGAGAGATTCTTGATCAGTCACAGGGTCAAGGGGAAAGAGCAGGAAAGTGGGTGTGAGGAATGTGGGATCAGCTTGAGGGGTTCAACAGCCTCCTGCTGCTTTTGTTTCTGATGGTTTTAGAACAAAGAAAATGTACAGCCCAGGAACAGGCCCTTCGGCCCTCCAAGCCTGAGCCGATCCAAATGTACTACCTAAACCTGTTGATCAATTCCTAAGTATCTGTATCCCTCTACTCCCCACCTACTCATGCATTTTAGGATCAGTTTAAACCTGTACCTTCTCATTTTTGATCCATTTGTGATTGGGACCAGTTGCTCAGGACCCGCTCTGTCCAAAACCACCCCCATACTCTCTCCGAACCACTCACATCTTCCCTATAACGTGGCCCCCACAACTGTCCCCAATCCTCCAGCTGGGGTCAAACAGGGTCTTGTACAAGTTCCCCATCACCTCCTCGCTCTTGTACTCTCTGCCCCTATTAATAAAGCTGAGGACACTGTGTGCTTTATTCCCTGCTGTCTCCATCTGTCCTGCCCCCTTCAATGATCTGTGCACATACACACCCAGCTCCCCCTGCCCCTGCCCCCCCTTTAGAATTGTACCCCCTTTTTTATATTGTCTTTCAGTGTTCTTCCAACCAAAGAGCATCACCTCACACTTCTCTGCATTGACCCTCATCTGCCACCTACCCACCCCCTCCACCAACTTGTCAGTGTCCTTTGGGAGTTCCACACTGCCCCCCCTCACAGTTTACAATCCTTCCAGGTTCAGTGTCAGCTACAAACACGGAGATTGTCCCCTGCACAGCAAGATCCCGATCATTAATACTGATCAGGAAAAGCCAGGGTCCCAATACCACCCCCTGGGGAACTCCAGGACAAACCCTCCTCCAGCCTGAACAATATCCATTGACCATTCCTCTCTGTTCCCTTTCACTCGGCCAGTTTTGTATCCACGTTGCTGCTGTCCCTTTTACTCCATGATCTCGAACTTTCCTCACAAGCCTGTTGGGTGGCACTGTATGGGTCTGGCCCACTGGAGTGGTATAAAGGCTGTATCTCTTTTATGTCTCTGTATGTCGGGTTGTGGACTGAAATGAGAAAAGGGCTGTTTTCTAAACCCCGAGGATTGTGGGAGGGATTGCTGCACCTTTCCAAAACAAACAGCCTGCCCCTCGCTGTAAGTGCTGTTTACACAGCTGCTTGTTCAGTCAGTGGGAGGGGCTTCCTGCAGATGAGCTGGGACCGGGGCTGGGTCATTTCTGAACTTAGTGATAAAACCGAGTGAAAGGAAAAAATGGTTTGTTGTGGTGATTGAATGAAAAGATTGATATAAATAGCAGAGCCGGAGGGCCAGTATATTCCTTTTGGTGTTGTTTGTAACTTTGGTCTAAAGGTGGCCTGTGGGATTGGTGAGTGTTGTGAGAGCTGTGTGGCAGTGACAGGGTTAATATCTCCGCTACTCAGTGCAGGATGTGGGTTACTGTGAGGCACAGTTGCTGACACCAGGAGATTTCACTCTGAGCGACGGGCTCCAAAATGCTGGGACACGCAAGTTTCAATAACTGCCTTCTCCTGACCGTCATTGTCCAGCTGCTTCAGGATCTGCCCCAGATACTGGCTCAAAGTGGCTCCGAAGGTAAGCAGATCCCAGTGAAGGCACTGGCTCTGACAAGCACAAACTGAAGGGACTCAGCAGCTCGGGCAGCAGCTGTGGAGAGAGAAACACGGTTCACATTTCAGTTCCAGTTCAACTCACCTTCTGGACTGAGAGCGCCTGGGAATGGGGGGAAAGAGGAGAGGATGGAGATGGGGGTCCAGAGGACCACAAAGAGAGAGAGAGAGAGAGAGAGAGAGAAGAAGCAGACAAAGGGATGGTGAGTGATCAGGATATGGGTGATCAACTGGGAGAGATAGATAAATGGGTTGACTTTTCTGGGAATAACTCCAACAGAGCCAGGTTCTCCGGCACTTTCTGATTGGGATTTCAGTCTCCAGGTGCTCTCTGTTCTATGTTGCTGTCTCTGACACTTCATGGTGACACGGGGACAGGACTGCTCAGCTCAACTACTGCCGTGTTCACACCAGCATCTCACCGGGACGGCACTGGGATCTCACTGCGATCTCACCAAGATGAGTCCAGAGAAAGTATATTCCTGTCAGGGTGAAAGGGAAGGCTGGTAGGTACAGGGAATGCTGGATGACTAAACAAATTGAGGGTTTGGTTAAGAAAAAGAAGGAAGCATATGTAAGGTATAGACAGGATAGATCAAGTGAATCCTTAGAAGAGTATAAAGGCAGTAGGTGTATACTTAAGA
>NW_025206640.1:3536-4966 GCF_004010195.1 Chiloscyllium plagiosum | reverse complement strand
CACACTGCCAGGGGAGGTGCCTGGGACACACTGCCAGGGGAGGTGGTAGATACAACAACAACGTTTAAGAGACATTTGGACAGACACATGAGCAGTCAGTGAACCAGAGGGATATGGACATGTGCAGGCTGATGGGATTAGTTTGGAATGACCTCATGGTCAGCACAGACATGGTGGGCCGAAGGGCCTGTTCCTGTACTAGACTGTTCTGTGTTCCATGATTTGCTTCTCTCTGTTGTTCTTTGTTTTTCTGTATCTCTCTCTCTCTCTCTCTGTCTATCTATCTCAATGATCTCTCTCTGTTCACTGCTTATTTATCTATTTTTATCTCACTCAACTTTTCCATCTCCGCACTGGCGTCTTTCACCATCTCTCTTTTGTTTTGTCTTTTGATCCCTTTCTCTCCATCAGAATCTCCCCCCTCTCTCTCCCAGTCTTTCTCTTTCTGTTGGTCTCTCTTCCTCCGATCTCTCTCTCTTCCTCCGATCTCTCTCTCTCTCGTTCTCTCAGTGGAATCAGTCTGTGTGTGATGATGCTATTACAGAAGGTGGGGTGGGGGGGTGTCAAGTTGGGACGAGGCTTCAGAGGGCCTTGGATAGAGCAGGAGCAGAGAGAGATTCTAACAGGACTATTGTGTGTATGTACTCACTGTAACTGGAGAAGCAAGAAGACAAAGCATTTCTTAAATCTTAAGATGTGGAGATTTAGTGATGGTGCCAGCATTGACTCTCAAGGGGCAGTGATTGTGGTGTCTCTTGTTGGTGATGGTCATTAATTGGCATTTCTGTGGCGCGAATGTTACTTACGACTTGTCAGCCCACGACTGGGTATTGTCCAGATCTTGTTGCATTTGAACACGGACTGTTTCAGTATCTGAGGAGTCACGAATGGTATTGAACATTGTGTAATCATCAGAGAACACCCCCACTTCTGACCTTATGATGGAGATTTTCTGAAGCAGCTGAAGATGGTTGGGTCGAGGTTATTAATGTGGATTTCCTGATGATCTTTGAGAAAATCCCTCCTGAGAGACTGTTCCCTGAAGATGCAGCTGATGAAACTGAAGATCCCTGATTGGTCAGGATTGAAACAGTGAGCACAACTACCTGGATTACACCTCTTCCCACCCTACCTCTTGCAAAAATCCCATCCCGTATTTCCAATTTCTCCGCCTCCGCCATATCTGCTCCCAGGAGGACCAGTTCCATCACAGAACACACCAGATGGCCTCCTTCTTTAGAGACCGCAATTTCCCTTCCCACGTGGTTAAAGATGCCCTCCAACGCATCTCGTCCACATCCCGCACCTCCGCCCTCAGACCCAACCCCCCCAACCGCAACAAGGACAGAACGCCCCTGGTGCTCACCTTCCACCCAACCAACCCTCGCATAAACCAAATCCCATCCGCCGACATTTCTGCCACCTCCAAA
>NW_025206640.1:0-2947 GCF_004010195.1 Chiloscyllium plagiosum | reverse complement strand
AAACGTCGATTTTGCCTGTCCTCGGATGCTGCCTGAATTGCTGTGCTCTTCCAGCACCACTGATCCAGAAAGTGAGCCCAAAGGGTCAATCCAGGAGCAGGCCTTTCGAGAATGGAGCAGATACCACATCAGACCCACCGTGATCGCATCGAATGGCAGGCCATCACTGAGGGGTTGTTTGGGGACACACTTTCTCCTACTCTCTGTGGTTTGTCAAGAGGCTGCAGGCAGGAGACAGATGGAGGAATGGGCAGGAAGTAAATGGTTGCGTCTTGTGAGGATCGATGCTGGGTCTCACGGTATTCATGAACAACCCTGAAGGTTACATTTTTTTTCAATTAGATTCCCTACAGTGTGGAAACAGGCCCTTTGGCCCAACCAGTCCACACCGACCCTCCGAAGAGTAACCCACCCAGACCCATTCCCCTCTGACTAATGCACCTAACACTGTGGGCAATTTCCCATGGCCAATTCACCTGGCCTGCACATCTTTGGACTGTGGGAGGAAACCCACACAGACACAGGGAGAATGTGCAAACTCCACACAGACAGTCACCCAAGGCTGGAATCGAACCCATGTCCCTAGCGCTGTGAGGCAGCAGTGCTAAACACTGAGCCACCGTGCTGTCCTAAATAGAATGCGAACCCACACATTTGCTGCTGATACACTCAGGAACAGTGTGGGCAGAAACACCAAATCATAAAGAGATTCAATGAAGGTGCAGAATCTGTGACTAATGTGTTCTCACATTGACAGATGTGAAATCACCCACTCTGCACAGAAAAGGGATTCTCTCCAGCACTATTCTTACAATGTCATCAAAATGTACAGAGAAAGATCCCAAAGACTAAATAATGGAATTAGAAAGGGTGGGGTTTTTTTCCCCTTTATTTTCTCTTTGATCAGATGACACTCAGGTTTCTTTGTTGAAAGATTTCCAGCTCTGAGATTCCAGAGACTTGGCTGAAAGAGGGACAGCACTGGCAGCTGAATGTGCCAGGATTTTGATGTTTCAGGTGTGATAGAATAGGAGGGAAAAGAGTGAGAGAGTTGAATGGCTGGTAACGGACTACCTCACTGCTGTACTGAGGGAGGATACATCGGAGGGCTCGTGCGGTGGGGCAGTATGGGTAGAACTCAGGAATGGGAAAGGTGAAATTACAATACCACAGGCCTCTCAACAGCCAGCAGGAAGTAGAGGGGAGACGATGTAGACAGATTTTGGTAAGAACAGCTGGGTTGTTGTGGTGGGTGATTTTACCTCCCCCCACAGTGACTGGGACTCACTATGTGCTGGGGCTTGGCATGGGGCAGAACTTGTAAAGACCATTCAGGAGGGCCTCTGGACACAATACCTAAACAGTCCAATGAGGGAAGGAGTAATACTGCACCTGGTTTTGGGAAATAGGCCCAGCAAGATCAGTGGAGGAGCATTTCTGAAGTAGTGACCATAATTATGTGAGTTTTAACATACTCAGGGATAAGGATAACAGCTTCCCTCGGGTGATGGTGTTAAACTGGAGGAAGGAAAACTGAAACAATATTGGGCAGGAACTGGAGAATTTTATTACAGGCTGTTGTTTGAGGGTAAATCTATATCAGACATTGGGGAGTATTTCAAACAGCAGTTGATAAGAGTTCGGGAGCAGCACGTTCCCGTGAGAATGAAGGAGAGGTAAGGGAAGTTACATGAACCTTAGGTGACCAGGGACGTTATGACCTTGGTCGGAATGAAAAAGGAAACATTCATTAGGTCTGGGCGGATGGGAACTGCTGAAGCCCTTGAAGTATATAAGGAAAGTAGGAACAAACTTAAACAAGGAATTAGAAGGGCTAACAGGAGGCATGAAAAACCATGAGTAAACAGGATTAAGGAGAATCCCAAGGCTTTTTATACAGATATAAAAAGCAAGAGGGTAGCCAGGGAAAGGGCTGGCCGACTCAAGGACAAAGGAGGGAATCTATGTGTGGAGCCAGAAGAGGGGGGTGAGGTTCTAAAGGAATACTTTGTGTTGGTATTCACCAAAGAGAAGGAATTGGTGGAGGATAATCTCAGGGAAAGGAGTGTTGCGTTTCTAAGCCAAGTTGCTATTAAAAAGAAGGAAGTGGTACGTGTCTTAAAAACTATTAATGTAGCTAAGTCCCTAGGTCCTGATGAGATCTATCCCAGATTATTGAGGAAGGCAAGAGAACAAATTTCTGGAGCATTGACACACATCTTTGTATCCTCTTTGGCCACAGGCAATGTCCCAGATGACTGGAGAATAGCCAATGTTGTCCCATTGTTTAAGAAGGATAGCAGGGAGAATGCAGGAAATTATAAGCCTGTGAGTCTCACGTCAGTGGTAGATAAATTATTGGAAAAGGTTCTCAGGGACAAGATCCAGATGCATTTGGAAGCAAATGGACCTATTAGTGATAGACAGCATGGTTTTATTCCTGATGAAGGGCTTTTGCCCGAAACTTCAATTTTGAAGCTCCTCAGATGCTGCCTGACCTGCTGTGCTCTTCCAGCACCACTGATCCAGAATCTGGTTTTGTGCAGGGGAAGATTGTGCCTCACTAACTTGATTGAGTTTTTTGAGGAAGTGAAGAAGATGATTGATGAGGGAAAAGCAGCTGATGTTGTCTACATGGACTTCATGGCAGACTGGTACAAAAGGTGAAGTCACATGGTATCAGGGAACTAATTAGTGTGTTTGTGGACAATACAAAGATTGGTGCTGATGTGGATGGTGAGGTGGATTGTCAGAGGACACAGCAGGATATAGATCAGTTGGAGGTATGGGCAGAAAGATGGCAGATGGAGTCTAATCCGGACAAGTGGGAGGTGATGCATTTTGGAAGGTCAGGTACAGGTGGGAATTATACAGTGAATGGCAGAACCCTTTGGAGTATTGCTGTGCAGGGGGTTCTGGGTGTGCAGGACCACAGATCACCGAAGGT
>NW_025206639.1:8769-11972 GCF_004010195.1 Chiloscyllium plagiosum | reverse complement strand
AGCAGCAGGGACAGGCCAGGTAATTACAGAGCAAATAGTCTGACAGAAGGGGGAGGGAAATTATTTGGAACAATTCTGAGGGACAGTTTGAATTCATAACTGGAAAAGCAGGGATTGATTAGGGTTAGTCAGCACGGATTTGATACCGGAAGATCTTGTCTGGTGAAATCAGTTCAGTTTTTTGAAATGGTCTCTGAAAATACTGATGAGTGCAGTGCAGATGATGTGGGTTCCATGGAGTTCATTAAGGCCTTTGACAAAGTCCCACATGGAAGGCTGGTCCAAAAGGGAAGAGCCTCTAGGATCCAAGGCAAGTTGGCAATTTGGATCCAAAACTGGTGGAGGGTTCGTTTTGACATTGAAAGCCTTTGCCCAGCGGGTGTACCACAGAGATCTGTGCAGGAGCCATTGCTGTTCATTATGGACATTAATCACTCGGAAGTGAAAGCAGAAGGTATCATTATTAGGTTTGCAGATGACATGAAGGATGAGGGTGTTGTCCACAGTGAGGGGGATGGTCTCGGGCTGCAGTCTGAAGGTTGAGGCTGGGACAGAATTTCAACAGAGTCATTTCAATTGATAGCCAGGCTAGAGCAGAGCAGGCAATGAGGGAAAACTAATGATTTACATTGCATTTACTTTGATGTAAAATGCCTGACAGGTAAGGCAGATGAACGCAAGGCATGGATGGGAACATGGGACTGGGAAATCACAGGAATTACAGAAACACAGCTGAGGGATGTACAGGGCTCGCAGATCATTGTTCCAGAGGGCAGATTCAACAGGAAGGATAGAAGGGGAGGCAAGGGAGGAGGGGGAGTGGAGTTTCTGACCAGTGAAAACATCACTGCAGCACTGAGAGAGGATATTCCTGGGGATCGCCCAGTAAAGCTGTTATGGAACTGAGAAATAAGAATGACTGTACTACAAGCCCGCAGTAGTCAGCGGGAAATTGAGCAGCAAATATGTCGGAAATCTCAGATATCTGTAAGAAGGATAGGGTTGTAATAGTAGGGGATTTTAACTTTCCAAACCTAGACTGGGGGACTGTCATTGTGTTCACAGCTTGGATGGGAGGGATTTGTTCAGTGTGTTCAACAAAACTGTCTCAATCAGTATGTAACTGGCCCGACTGGAGAAAAGGATAAAGCCTGGCCTCCCTTCGGGAAACAAGGTAGAGAAAGGGGCTGAAGAGTTTGTGGGGCAGCACTTTTGCAAAGTCACCACAATTCTATTAGTTTGAAAATAGCGATGGAAAAGGACAGGCCTCGTCCACAAGTTAAAGATCAAAACTGGCCTTGCCCCAGTCCAAAAGGTATTAGGCAAGACTGTCCAAAAATTGATGCGTGGAGGCTATTTGCAAGTAAAGGAACGTCGGGCAAGTGGGACCCTTTCAAAAGAGAGATAAATTAATATTTCAGGGCCAGCATATTCCTGTTAGCGTGAAGACCAATGCTGTCACAACTGGGATACATGGGATGACTGGGGATATTGAGGTTCTGGTCAAGACAAAAGAGGGCACATGTCCTATATAGCCAGCTGGATTAAGTCAATCCATTGAAGAACATTGTGGGTGTAGTAATACTCTTAAAAGGGAAACCAGGAGGTCCTAAAGGGGAACTGACAGAGCTTTAGCATAGAAGGTTCAGGAAAACCCAAAGAGATTCTAGAAATATATTAACAATAGAAGATTAACTTGGGACAGAATGTGACCCCTTAAAGTCATCTATGTGTGAACCCACAGGAAATGGGTGAGATCCAAAACAAACACTTCACTTCAGAACTTACTGTGGAAAACACAGTGGGGAAGCAGGGAAATAAGCAGTGATATTTTCAAACGAGTCCACATTGGAGAACAGAAGGTGCTGAAGGTTTTCAAACACATTAAAATTAGACAACTCCCTGAGAATCAATCAAGTATATCCCAGGATATTGGGGTAAGTTAGAGAAGAAACTTACAATGATATTTCTATTACTGACAGCCACGAGTGGTGAGCTCGGAGCCTGGAGGTTGCCTAATGTTGTGCCACCATTTAGGAAAGGCTGCGACGGAAAGCTAGGGACATAAACACCAATTAGCTTGATGTCAGCGGTGCAAATGTTGTTGGAAGCAATTCCGCAGGACAGGACTTGCATGTGGGAAGGCAACGCTTGATTAGGGAGAGTCAGCACAGCTTTGTGCATATAAAGTCGTGTCTCTCAAATTAGATAGAGTTTGTTGAAGACGTGACCAAAAAGATGGATGAAGGCAAAGCAGTAGATGTTGTCTATCCTGACTTCAGCAAGGCCTTAGACAGGGTTTAGCGTGGTGCACTGGTTCGTAAGTTTAGATCACATGGGATCGGGGAGAGCAAGACAAACGGACACAAAATTGGCTTGACAGTAGGAGACAGAGGATGGTGGGAGAGGGTTGTTGTGCAGACTGGGGGGCTCTGACCAGCGGTGTGCCATAAGCATTGGTGCTGGGGTCATGCATGTGTATTATTGACATAAACAAGAATATATAAATTATTGTTAGTAAGTTTGTGGGGAGTAAAATAACTGTTATACTGGGCAGTGAATACAGTTATCAAAGGTGCTTTTAACCAACTGAGCCAATGGGTCAAGAACTGAAAGATGGAGCAGAATTTAGGTATTGGATTTTGTTAAGATAAACCAGGGACGACTGACACAATTAATGGCAGAGCTCTAGACAGTGTTGTCGAACGGAGAGAGACCAAGGGGTGCAGTTACATTGTTCCTTGGAAGTGGTGTCACAGGTAGACAGGATGGGGAAAGCAACATTTGGCAAACTGGCCCTCGTGGGTCACAGCCTTGAGTACATGAGTTGGTACATCATGATACGGCTGTTTCAGACATTGCTGGGACACCAGTTGGGGTACTGTGTAGAATTCTGATACTCCTGCTTTAGGAAGCATATTCTGAAACTGTAAATGGAGCAAAGATTGACGAAGATGTTACTGATACTGATACTGGAGCGTTTGACAGAAACAGAGAGGCTGGATAAGCTGGAAAGCAACATGGGTGGAGTGAGATAGATTTGGCAGATAAGGTTAAGGAGAATCCAAAGAGATTCTACAGCATACAAATATAAAAAAAAGCTACTAGAGAGACAATAGGGCCCCTCAAAGATCAATAACGCCATCCATGCCTGGAACCACAGGAAATGGGCGCGACCCGAAATCAATATTTCATGTCAGAAC
>NW_025206639.1:4254-7851 GCF_004010195.1 Chiloscyllium plagiosum | reverse complement strand
AAGTTACAGAGATAGAGATGGTAGTCTGGAATGCAGTATATTTCAAATATGTGGAGGGACTATCGGGAAGCGAGGAGGTTACAGGGACAGGAGTTAAAAATTATTGAAGACACTGGTCCACGAGTCATTGTATACATACAGTTGGGGAAGACAGAGCAGAAAGATCCCAGGCAGCATTCCCACACACTCATGAGAAACCTGCTTTCCCCTCTGATGTTCGCTAAGACATCATAGGCCTGGATTGATAATTGTGACACTCCTGATGCTGTCTCAATGCAACAAAACTTACAGTAGGGCTGGTGATTGACCTGGAGTGTCTGTACCGTGCTCCCCCTCCAGAACTGTATCTAAGTGATGTCTTGTTAGCTGATGTTTGGAGCCCTCTCAATGCTCTCTGCTCGGTTCACTGTGAGTGATCTTACCTCACTGCAGGATTTATTGAAGATTCCAGATTTCCCTGCCCTTTGTCTCTCTGGCTGACCAACCATCTTCAATGTGGTGATGGACGAGACATCCTGTAGTTGGGAAGTCTATTGAGTCAAGAACTTCCTGATTACCTGCAGGAGACAGAGAAATAGACAGGATGGGAAATTAGACTGATGTAGTGAGGATTACACATGGAGAATCGTCCTGAGTAAAACAGAGATCTGGAAAATCCCAGACTCCGTCCCTGGCCTGTGCTGCTGCGTCTCTCTGGAGTGGAGAATTCTGTTGACTCAGGATCTGGAGTAACTATAAGTAGGAAGGGAATTGACAGAGGCAGCAATTAGATCCACGTAGTGAGGGATACCACGTGGAGAGAGATACTGTGTGATATCACCAGACTGCTGGAAGGTATCAGGCCCAAACAATCATGTCAGAAGGCCTCAGAATCAATCAATTGTGTGGGAAGAAGGGGTTCTGCTTCATGATGGTATAACTGGTCAGGAAGGAGTAACCAGTGAGCAGGCGAAGTGATGGCCTAATGGCATTATTGCTAGAGCATGTATCCAAAATCTCAGCTAATGTTAGGGGAGACATGTTTGAATCCCACCATCAGAAATGGGGGAATTTGAAAACAATACTTTTAAAGATAATAATTAATAATCCATAAATAAATATGAGACAATTGCTGATGTACAAAAAATACATACACTTGTCATTTCGAGAAGGACATCTGCCTATCCTCACGTGGTCTGCACAAAATACCCACAGCAAAGTGTTTGTCTCTCAATGACCCTCTGAAATGGCTGAGCAAGATAGTCAGTTCAAGGGCAGCTAGGGCTGGGAAAGAAAGGCAGATCAGACAGAGATACCAACATGCCATAACTTAATAAAAACAATCCCGTTGCACTGGGCCCCACTGGAAACATGATTTGACCAGTGTCCTGGCCAATCATGTCGGTAGGTTTATGGACAGGGCTGTAAACTGACAGAGACGATGCAGGGACAGGGTTCAGGTGAAAGGAGCTCTCCAAATCCAAATAGAAAAGGTGAAGCATCAGAGCAGCATGGGAATGTGCCTGAAGACAAGCAGAAAGGAACAGGATGGGAAAAAGTTTAATTAAAACTGTCCATCAGTGAATCGGTTTGTGACAGGAAATTGTGGGAAAGAGTAAGTTATGTTTTGTTTGGAATGGACAAAGTCTCTGCAGTAGGGTAGATGGATTTGTGACACAGAGATGAAAAAGATTTAGACAGCAGTGAGACATGCTTCCAGGGTGAGCAAAAGGTGGAACATAAATATTCAATGGTTCACAACCTTGTGGAAATTCAGGCAAAATTGGTAACGCTGACAATAATGGATAACAAAGGCATTACAGAGAAAGCATTTGGTCTCAAATCATGAAGTAGAGTCAGTCTGAATGTAAATTCTGGCTCTCGATCAGTGGTGCTGGAAGAGCACAGCAATTCAGGCAGCATCCGGTGACAGGCAAAATCGACGTTTCGGGCAAAAGCCCTTCAGGACTTTTGTCCGAAACGTCGATTTTGTCTGTCCTCGGATGCTGCCTGAATTGCTGTGCTCTTCCAGCACCACTGATCCAGAATCTGGTTTCCAGCATCTGCAGTCATTGTTTTTACCTTGTAAATTCTGGCTACTACTTGCCAAGGACACAAGCAGCAGAACAGTTTTAGCCACCGAACAGCATTTCATTGCTCATCACTGCAATAAACAGGAATCAATTAGAATTTTTAATAAAAGCATTGTGATAATTTTGGGAACCTTCAATATTCCCAAAATCTGGGACATTCACACTGACAAGAGCGATATTGAAAGAGGAGTTCAGAGATTTTTTTTCAGTGTTTCTTTGAGAACACATTGTGCAACTGGCTAGGGATGTAACTATCTCAGAGCGACCGTTGTGTGATGAAACTTAGTGAATGAGTAATGTCACCTGGAGAGATCCTCTGGGAAATTGAGAGAAAGTGCAGTTTAAAGAAATACATAGTTTTAAAGTGAATCACAGAAAGGACAAGCTACAACTAGAAACAAAAACAGCCAATTACATGAGTTTTATTGGAGAATTGACCAAGGTAAACAGGCGAAACATACTGAAACATGTGTCTGTAAATGAACAGAGGAAAACATTTGAAGGAACAGGGTAAAATATTCAACAAACGGACATTCCATTGAAACAGACAAAACCTTAGCAAAAAATTCCCTCCCATCCCTCATTGAGGACAAAATGGATCATTTTAGATTATGAGGCTGAGACGATCACGACAAAGTACTTAAAATCCTGAAATGAGAGAGTGTTTTAGGAGTATGTTTAAAAGGGATTGCAGCGGGTCTGCTAGCAGGAAGAAGGCAGTGGGAAGGGGAATCATTGTCAAGGCTTAATGACAAGATACGAACAGGGAGAGATGAAGGTGCTGGAGGTGGTGAGAGTGTTACAGAGAGCGGTCAGGGCCTGAATGGTGTTACAGAGCCAGTCCGGATTGCTGCAGCTGGAGGGGTTTGCAGAGGTACGGAGGGACATATGTATTTTTATTTTTTCATGCATGGGATGTGGGGGTTACTGATTGGACCAGTATTCTTTGCCCCCACTGCTAATTGCCCAGAGGGCAGATCAGAGTCGGCTATATTGCTGTGGGTCTGGATTCACGTGGAGGCCAGACCAGGTTAGAATGTCAGATGTCCTTCACTAAAGGAGGTACGTGAACCTAATGAGTTCTTCCTGCTGATCAACAATGGTTTCATGGTAGTCTTGCCAATGTCTTGTACAGATACAACATGACATCCTTCTCCTACTTTCAATGCTCTGACCAATGAAGGTAACCATCCCAAACACCTGCTTCACCAGCCTGTCTATCTGTGACACCACTTTCAAAGAACTGTGTACCTGCATCCCTGGGTATCTGACGGACAACATTACCCAGTGCCCGAACATTAACCGTACAAGTCCCACCCTGATTTGTTTCACCAAAATGGAACACTTCACATTTATCTAATTAAACTCCATCTGCTATTCTTCAGGCCACTATCCCAAAAGTACTGTTTATCCTGTTGAACCACAGATAACCTTCTTCACTGTCCACTTTACCAGCAATTTCAGTGCCACCCAGAAAACTTACTTTCCACAAAACCAATATTCCCATCCAAACCACTTATCCAAA
>NW_025206639.1:0-3651 GCF_004010195.1 Chiloscyllium plagiosum | reverse complement strand
AAATCCAGCACAATATATTCCTGCTTAACAAGCCGATCAGCTTGTGTGGCAACTTTCAGGGATCTATGGACTTGGAACCCAAGATCCTCCTGTTCCTCCACACTGCCAAGGATCCTATCTTTAACCCTGCATTATGCATTCAAATTCAGTCTTCCAAAATGAATGACTTCACATTTTTGCAGATTCAACTCCATCTGCCACTTCTCAGCCCAGCTTTGCATCCTGTCATTGCCCAGTTGCAACCTACAATAGCCCTCCGCACTATCAGCCATTCCACCAACCTTCGTGTCATTGCCGAACTTACTAACCCACTTTTCCACTCACACATCCAAGTCATTTATAAAACCACAAAGAGCAGATGTCCTGTCACCTCTCCCTGCAGAAACCCACTGGTCACTGAGCTCCAGGATGAATACTTTGCATTCATCATCACCCTCAATCTTTTATGAGCCAGGAATTCTGTATCCAGACAGACAGGTTCCCCTGTATCCCATGTTTCTGGGCTTTCTGAATGAGCGATAAAGGTGTTTTGTCACATCGCCAAAGGACTCAGTAAGATTTGGAAGGCATGACCTGCCCCTTACAAAGCCATGCTGACTACCTCTAATCGAACTATGGTTTTCCAAGGAATTATAAATCCTGTCTCAGAGTCCACTCCAATAATCTGCACACCACAGACATAAGACTGACAGGTCCGAAATTCCCAGCGTTATCCATATTCCATTTCCTGAACAAGGGAATAACATTCGCCGCCCTCCAACCATCTGGGAGGACTCCAGTGGTCAGTGAGGGCACAAAGGTCATCGCCAAGTGCACAGCAATCTCTTCCGTCAATTTATGTCGTAACTTTGGACACATCCCGTCTGGTCCAATAGACTTATCTATCCTTATGTTTTACACAATACGCAGCACATCCTCATTCTTAACATCAACCTGTTCACATATATCAGCCTGTTTCACGCTGTCCTCACAAATAACAAAGGCCCCTCTCAGGAATGAATACTGAAGCACAGTATGCATTAAGGAAATCCCCTTCAGGCACAAGTTCCCTCCACTATCCTGATCGGCACTACCCTCACTCTGGCCATGCTCTTGTTCTTCACATAAGTGGAGAATGCCTTATGGTTTTTCTTAATCCTTCCCAATAACGCTTTTTCATGCCCCCTTCTAGCTGTCCTAAGTCATTCCTCAGTTCCTTCCTGGCTACCTTCAGAGAATCCCTACATTGTGGAAACAGGCCAATTGGCCCAATACCTGCATATCAACCCTCCAACCTGTACCCCAACCAGAACCATTCTCCCAACCTAATTCTCTCCATTTGTCCCGGCTAATTCGCCAAACCTACACATCCGTGAACACTATGGGTAATTTAGCATGGCTGAGTCACCTGACATGCACATCCTTGTGCTGTGGGCGAAACTTGAATACCTAGGGGAAACCCACGCAGACACGAGGAGAATGTGCAAACTCCACACAGACAGTCGCCTGAGGCTGGAATCGAAATGGAGTCCGTGGTGCTATGAGGTAGCAGTGCTAATCACTGTGCCGTCGTGCTGCTCCATGTCACCCTCTAGAAACCTGTCTGACCCTTGCTTCCTCAACCTTAAATACGCTTCCTTCTTCCTCTTGACTAGATGTTCTACATCCCTTCAAACCCTGTTAAATGCTTTGCTGAAGTCCATGTGGCCAACGTTGACTATCTATCTCTTGGCCACCTCCTCAAGAGTCAATCCAGTTTGTGAAACACGGTTTTCCACTCACAAAGCCATGCGGACTATCTCTAATCAGCCCTTGTCTTTACAAATATATGTAGTTCCTTTCTCAGAATATCCTCCAACAATTTCCCCATCACTGGGCTCACTGGGCTGTAATTTCCTGGCTTTTCCCTGCAACCCTTAAACAGCATTATCCTCCCTCCAGACTTCCGGTACCTCACTGTGTCTGTTGATAATAGAAATATATCTGTTCGGGACACTGCAATCTCTTCCCTAGCTTCCCACAATGTTCGAGCAGAGAGCAAATGAGCTACTGAGGATGAATCTAGCTTTATTTGTTTTAAGATTCCAGCACTTTCTCTTCTCAGTTGAGGATTCTTTCCAAGACATCACTATATTTTTCCCCAAGTTTATGAGCTTACATGTTTTTCTCCTCAGTAAATACTGACAAGATTGTTTTGTCCAATATGGCACCCTTCTCCTCATGTTCCACACATAGCTGACCTTATTGATATTTAAGAGGCCTTATTCTCTACTAAGTTACTCTTTAACCCTTATTGAAACTTGCGTAAAGGCTTCTGAAAAATCAAATACACCATATGCCTCGTACCACTACACCCCTCCTACACACTTACAATGCTGCCATTTATATTCACACCAACAAATTAAAACCAACAGGCTCAAAAACACATTCTCCTTTATAAAATGTGTTTCTAAGGGTCCAGTTATTTTTTTATTGACCTATCCTTTCTCACTCATTTCAGCACGCTCTTGACTTACAGTCAGGCTAACACTGTTGGGTTTCAGACTGGAAGCAGGTTGTGGGAGTTCTTGTTTATCAATCTGAAAAAGATAGCTTACAGGGTCAGCAGGCAATAGAGAAGGCAAATCAAATGCTGCCTTTTATTGCAGAGGGAATGGAGTTAAAACTAGGGATATCTTGCTAAAATGACGCAAGGTACCAGTCAGACCACACCTAGAATATTATGAACAGCGTGAGTGCCCGAAGGAAAGATATTGTCGCACTGGAGGCAGTCCAGAGAAGGTTCACTTGGCTGATTCTGGGAATGGAGGGATTTTCTAATGAGAAGAGGTGGAGTAGATTGAGGTTGAACCCATTGAAGTTTAGAAAATGAGAAAGAAATGGAATGAAACATGCAAGATTCTGAGGGGCTCTGATCAGGCAGATGCTGAGAAGTTAGAAAATAGAACAGTAGAGCACAGCAACAGGCACTTCGGCCCACCAGTTCTGTGCTGTCCATGATGCTATTCTAACTCATCCCATCTGCCTGCACATGGTCCACATCCCTCTCTTCTCTGCCTGTTCATGTTTCTGTCTAAATGCCACTTTAAACTTTGCTCACATTTTTGCTTCCACGACCTCCCTCGATAACTTCCACTCTCTATGTAAAAAATAAACTTGCCGCACACATCGCATATAAACTTTCTCTTCTCACCTTAAACCTATGCGCTCTAGTATTTAAAACTGACACATTGGAAAAGAGATTCTGACCATCCATATTATCTGTTCCTCTCCTAATGTTTATTCCCGTACCTGGTCACCTGTCACCCTCTGATAATATCGCAAAATAATTCAACTTTGTTAAATTTCCTCTTATACCTAACACACCCTTAAAAACCCTAACACAGGCAACAAGCTGATAACGCCTTTTGCACCCTCTCCAAAGCCTCTCCATCCTTCCTATTGTGTGGAGATGAGAACTGCACACAGTACTCCAAATGTGGCCAAACAAACATTTTATACCATTACAACATCAGATGCAACCCACTATACCCAATGTTGTGACCGATGAAGGCCAGTGTTCCATTTGCTTTCTTTCCTATCTGAAACACGTCTGTTGCCATTTTCACGGAATTCCTGACTTGCACCAAGATCCTTCTATATATCAATGTCCCTCAGGATCCTAACTTTCTT
>NW_025206638.1:6782-11972 GCF_004010195.1 Chiloscyllium plagiosum | reverse complement strand
TTGTCAACTCCTCAAAGACGCCACTCCTGACGGGGAAAAGATTGCCGAGCCTTTGGCATTGATCTTCAAATCATCATTGTCTACAGGAATAGTGCCTGAGGACTGGAGGATAGCAAATGTGGTTCCCTTGTTCAAAATGGGTAGGAGAGACAACCCTGGCAATTAAAGACCAGTGAGTCTCACTTCAGTTGTTGGTAAACTGTTGGACAAGATCATAACAGATAGGACTTATAACCATCTAGAAAAGAATAATCTGATCAGGGACAGTCAGCACGGTTTTGTGAAGGGTAGATCGTGCCTAACGAATCGTATTGAGTTTTTTTGTCAACGTGACCAAGCAGGTAGATGAGAGTAAAACGGTGGATGTGGTGTATATATATTTCAGCAAGGCGTTCGATAAGGTCCCCCACAGTAGGATATTATATAAAATGCGGAGGAATGGAATTGTGGGAGACATAGCAGTTTGCAGCAGGAATTAGCTTGCTGAAAGAAAAAAGAGGGTTGTAGTTGATAGAACATGTTCATCTTGGTGTCCAGTTACGAGCAGCGCACCGCAAGGGTCGGTGTTGAGTCCACTGCTGTTCGTCATTTTTATAAATGACCTGGATGAGGGCTTAGAAGAGTTAGTAAATTTACGGCCGACACTAAGGTCGGTGGAGTTGTGGATAGTGATGAAGGATGTAGTCGGTTGCAGAGAGACATAGATAGGACGCAGAACTGGGCTGAGAGGTGACAAATGGAGTTTAATGTGGACAAGTGTGAGGTGATACACTTTGGCCGGAGTAATCAGAATGCAATGTACGAGGCTAATGATAGGATTCTTGGGAGTGCAGATGAGCAGAGAGATCTCGGTGTCCATGTAAACATATCCCTGAAAGTTGCCACCCAGATTGACAGGGTTGTTAAGAAGGCATACAGTATTTTGGCATTTATTAATAGAGGGATTGAGTTCCAGAACCAGGAGATATTGCTGCGGCTGTACAAAGCTCTGGTACGGCCACACTTGGAGTATTGTGTACAGTTCTGGTCAACACACTATAAGAAGGATGTGGAAGCTTTGAAAAGGGTGCAGAGGAGATTTACTATGATGTTGTGTGGTATGGAAGGAATGTCTTACGAGGAGAGGCTGAGGGACTTCAGTCTGTTTTCTTTGGAGAGAATAAGTTTGAGAGGTGACTTAATAGAGACATACAAGATAGTCAGAGTGTTAGATGGGGTGGACATGGAGAGCCTTGTTCGAAGTATGGGGACGGCAAACACGAGGGGGCACAACTTTAAAGTGAGGGGAGATAGGTACAAGACAGATGTCAGGGGCAGTTTCTTTACTCAGAGAGTAGTAAGGGTAGTAGATTCTACTACTGCATCGGTAGTAGATTCGACAAGTTTCAGTGCATTCAAGTCGTAATTGGACAGGCAAATGGACGTACATGGAATAGTGTAGGTGGGATGGGCTTCAGATTAGTATGACAGGGTGGCGCCAAATGGCCTGTACTGCGATTTAATGTTCTGTGTTCTATATTCTATAATTCCCAATACATTGCTTTTTTTTTGCAAAGGACAATTGTTTAAATGCATAAGTAAGTTAAATACATGACACTTGGGGTCCAACGCATAGAGAAGAGAACGAAAGTGAAGTCTAGAATGACAGGATCAGATCTTATTTTATTTAGTGTAATGTGGAAATAAAACATTCTACACGATTGTAACTTATGTAAGCGATGAGTTAACATAATTGACTCTCTGGAGATGTGATGCATGTATAAATACAGATTACTTCTCCCTTATGTTGGTCACACTGCAGCCACAGAACTTCAACGCCTGCAGAATCATTCATTTTCGGAAATGGGGAAACCACTGGTTTTGCAATTGAAGGAGATTTACTATCCACTTCTTGCAGCTGTTTGTCTTCCAGGTAAGCCATTCAACTTGCTTCTTTCGAATGGATCTTAATTGATCCGAGTTAATGTTGCATACCATATATTTCCCATTGTCAGTGTTCACATAACAATGTCAAAAGCAGTGTTTGGACACTTTGGTTTTTCTGCTTTATCTGGAGCATAGCTGATGTACTAACAACCCTCATAAAAGTGTCACATGCAAAGGGCTTTCGTTGATCATTCGATAGTCTGACAATACCATACAGAATGATGACAACAGCATTAAAACTATAGGTAAATTTCCTATTTTGTAAATCACTCAGAATATATTTAAATCCTCTTAATAAGTATCTTCTATTCTATTTCAAACGTGCATTGCAATATTACTGGCCTTCTCTGTCTCTCTTTCAGCGAACACAATGACTGTTCTAATAATCTTACGAGGAAACTGTGGTCTTTCTAAATGCATCTCGGCCTATCTGGTAGCCATGGCAACATCGGATTTATTGGTTATTATCTATGATGTTATCGCATATCGCATTTTGCATTATCATTTTCCTCTTTCCTTCTTCTCCTACACACCTGTTTGCAAGTTCATTATATACATAGCTGCTACCAGTCTCGATTTAACTGTTTGGTTCACCGTTTCCTTCACATTTGACAGATTTGTGGTGATCTGCTGTCAGAAGTTTAAAACACTATATTGTACAGAAAGAACCGCAACGGTCGTATTAATAACCATTTCGGTCCTGACCTTGTTAAAAAATATTCCACTTTTGTTTGCATATGAGTCAGAGCAAATCCTTAATAAAATCCAATGGGGCTGCCAGTCAAGCATAAATTTCCTTGATTCGTCTCCAGGGATAGCGTTTGTCTGGGTTTACAGCACCTGGGTTGCTTGGCTTCCATTTATCTTAATTGTCTCATTTAATTGTTTAACCATTCGCCGTATTGTAATGGCGAATAGAACTCGGATTAAACTCCATGGACACAGAAAGGAGAATCAAAGCAACACAGAGATGGAGAACCGGAGGAAGTCGATCGTTTTATTGTTCTCAGTATCTGCCAGTTTCATATTGC
This sequence comes from Chiloscyllium plagiosum, assembly GCF_004010195.1. Lineage (NCBI taxonomy): Eukaryota > Metazoa > Chordata > Chondrichthyes > Orectolobiformes > Hemiscylliidae > Chiloscyllium > Chiloscyllium plagiosum. Next base: position 9,015 of record NW_025206638.1, on the reverse strand, counting down.
TTTGGTTGACACGTTCCGCTACTTTGGTCATTACCAGACTGTCAAATCCTAATTATTACCGAGGTGAATTTAACGACCCTGAATATATCGCAACTGAAACGGGAAATATTCTCAAGTTGTTGAGCTGTTTCCTGAACCCATGTATTTATGCAGCAACCCAGAACAAATTCAGAGAGGAGCTGAAGAATGTGGTGAAATCGCTATTGAGACAAATTCTCAAATGTGTTTTTAAAAATGTGGACAAGGGAAATTCATTTTAGGGGAATCTTTTTGTAGCTGAGTCCTAATTTCATCTTCTTTTCCACAATGGAGTTCTCTTCATCCCCCGACAGTTAAAAACAAAATGTTTGACGCAGGTTTTTCTTAGATTATCGAAACGAAATTTGACATGTGCAATCATTTCTGCTTCGTACGATTTTTGGTTGAATTGTACAAATTGCATGTCCTTTAAAAGGTGATATGTTCAAACTCAGATATCAGTGTTTAACAAAAAAGTCTTGAGCTGTGATATTTTACACCAATATATGAATCTATTACTGATACCGTCAGATGTGTCAGGTTGAAATCGCCGTCAAGTCTATTGTTGTCTGGAAAAAAAAATCAAAGATATTACTGCCTCAAAATGAGAAACAGGCTATTTTTGTGCTAATTTTGCAAGAAAGACATTTGATTTTCCGACATAATTACATACTGAAACGCCATCCTCGGAAACTTTCAACATGCACAAATCAAACAATGGAAACTTCCATTCTTGCTGACCTGATTTTTGCATGATACGAAAATAAATACGTGAACAGGTGTAGCAAATAACCTCTGTCAATCAGCCGACAGTGTACACAGGTACGATGCCTAATGCATTAAGCGATGAGTACACATATGAACAATATATTCGTAGAGGTATCAAAAATAAGAGTGACCGCTCAACTCAGTACATTTTTTTTCCATATTCTTCCGATTCGTGTAGCCCACAGAAATACACATTGCTACTTCATGAAAGTATTCACTGTTTTGAGCTCAACCGATTTCTGTGACAGACATTTCAAAAGTCCGTGTATGAAATCTCTCTCATCATCTCAGTCATAAACATCCTATAGCATTTTAGACAGTGAACCGTAGCTCCAGCTCGCAGTAACATGGTGGAAAATCCGATGGGCCTTTGTTTTGCTCTCAAAAAAAGGCTTGCCGTTTTTATGTTATTAAAATGTAATACCTCGCATTTTCCAAACTAAACTCAATATTTCATTTTTGATTCAATGTCATGAATTTTCAGTCATTGCCTAAGGCAATACTCAATGTCCATTCCATTTTGCCCGATGGAAATTGTGGTGTGCCTTCTTCTTTAACTGTTGAAGTTTTGGGAATGCCAAATGTGTTAATGAAGTGTCTTGTGGTGGAGGAAGAGCAGTTCCAGTTATTCTCGCACGTCTTTCCATGCAGATACTATCCTCAATGAACGTTTGCTCTCAGAGCATTATAACATGATCACATTAATAACTCATCGAGTCACAGAGTCATGTAGCAGAGAAACAGATCTTTCCGTCCAACCAATCATGCCAACTATAATCCCGAACTAACCTAGTCCCACTTGCCTTTGCTTGGCTCATATCCCTCCATATAATTCTGTTTCTTCTCCAAATGTGTTTTAACGTTGCAGCTTAACCCGTTGGCCAAAGGACCTGTTCTGTGTTGTACTTTTCTATGTTGTATGTTCTAAACCCGCAACCACCACTTCCTCTTGAAGTTCATTCCACAGGCCAACCATTCTCTGCGTAAATTAAAATTAAAAAATGTATTTTTTAAAATCTTTCTCCTCTCACATTAAAAATATACACGCTTTTCTTGAGCTCCGCCACGCTGGGGAAAATGAATGTATGATTTCGCTCATCCATACGCATCATGATTTTCTAAACCTCTTTAATGTCAAGTCAGAGCCTCCCATGTTTCAGTGGATAAGTCCCTGCATATCCAGTCTCCACCTATAATACAAGCCCAATTCCCGGTAACATCCGAGTAAATCTCTTCTAAACACTCTGTAGCTTGATAAATCCTTCGTAAAACGGGCTAACAGAACAGCATAAAGTACTTCAGAAGAGAACCCACCCACCCCCCCCCCCCCCACATCCTGTACAACCTCAAAACGACGTGCCAACCCCACATCTGAGCAATGCAGGCAAGCTTTCTAAACACTTCTTAATTACCCTATCTGTTGTGATGGAGGCTTCAAAGAATTATG